>NW_024612743.1:0-2075 GCF_008729295.1 Plectropomus leopardus
CGCTATCGTGACGAGCCTCTGTGCACGCTATCGTGACGAGCCTCAATCGCAAGCAGCGCCACTGAACACACGCTCGCAGATTGTCACGGTCAAGACGATCTGGCTTCACTTTTTGGAAGCACCAGATGTTTTTTTGGGTTTTTTGTAAATTTTTTAGTACTATGTCTCCTCATGCAACTATACATACATTGATGTGTGTAAACAAAGTTATCTTTGGTTTCATTTTTGCCATCTCCCGCTCTGTAATATAACGATAATTCTTGATGGTGGGTGGAAAATGTACACCGAAGCTGCACTGTACCCCCCTGTGATCGAGCTTTTACACTCAGATCTCACTTAGCACCTCTTCTAAGTACCCGGACCTCCGGCCTGCAGGAAATCACTTCACATTACGATCAAATTTACACTTCTAATTGTCTTTTAGACCAATAATTTGCTGATTTTGTTGACTAATTTAGCAGAATAATGTGGGGAAAGGAATTTGGCTTCATTGAAAAATGAAATGAAAAATGTCTATAATTTAGCCATAATAACGTGATTTCTGGGCATGCACTTTTTTGCAGTTTATGTGTCATCACAGACAGTTAATGTTGACTTTTCAAATATGACTCGACCCAGAAAGTCAAACAATTAATTGTCCCTTCGCCGTAGGGGATGCTAGTGTTAGATCACCTTTGGCTGCAGACTTTCAAAAGCTGTTTTGTTAAAAGCTCCCATTGATGGTTTCAAGGACTCTAGAAAAAGCATGGTGTTGTTTTGGGTTTTCATCAAATCAGTGCTTTTCACCTTTTCAAGAGACATCCATTATTTTCCTTACATTGTCCCGAACTGATGAAAATTTTCGCTTACTTTGGATCATCTGTTCTCTCTAGTGTTTGCATTTTGTTTTTCACACAGAAACACATCAAAATGAGCCAAAAACAACAGCAGAAGGTAGATAAACTATAAAAAACATAAATAATTACAATAAATAGCCTAAAAACCTTCAGTTTCGTGCTGCGGGTGCGAGCGGAAATGACTGTTGAGCCAAAAACAAGGCCAGCTTGTGATGTAATAAATGCTCAGTATCATATAGTTTTGTAGTTTTAAATGGCTGAAATGATATAAAACTGTTTCACATTAAACCAACTCTTCTTATATCAGCATTTGAAAACAAGCTTCTAAGGAATCATGAACGCGACTATGAACAGCTTTTCCTTTTTCACTAAATTTATCACATGAAAACATTTTCAGCCCATTCAGAGGGGCGTTTTATCGCACCATTCATCTGTTTCTGCTTTATGAAGTGCTGCTCTGCTCTGTTTCCATCTGAAAAACGGCCGTTTGAGGTAAATTATTGCATTCAAAACACTTAATGTTGAAACTTGAAGTCGGCTTGTTGCCGTGTTGAAAAAGGTGCCTCCTCTCTGAGCGGGATGCTCTCTCCGGCTGAGGAATCTCCTTCAGCGCGGAGGTGGAAGCGGCACTAAAACTCAGCACTTAGTGGGCTCATTTACCTGGAAATTCATCCTGAGGGGAGAGAGGAGCGATTGTAATATTTTACGGATGAATTTCTCCGGTGATGGACGGTGGCGGTCGGGGCAGAGCAATGCCGCAGACTAATGTACTTGACCATATGCCAAGCTGAGGATTTTTTTATTTATTTATTGCTGCTGGTCTGCAGGGTGAAAATGAAACGATGAGCAAGTCCCAAAGACAGCGAGACTCAACCTGCAGGAATATTATGTAAGAAAAAAAAGGCAGGATGGGGCAAAATTAAGAATATTGCTCAGTCAATGATAGCCACTCAAAGTAAAGTCCTTAAAAAGTCGACTACTTTTTTATGACATCGTATTGAACTTGATGGAGTGAAATAAAAGTCAGATTCGAAGGAAAAACCCGCCATTAATTTTTAAATTCAAAGAAAAGAACAGCTTGATAAATCTGACATTTTATGACACGAAAGCACATCAGTGATCAGAACTTTTCTGAAAGAAATGAGCAAAGATGCCACACCGTCACTTTCTGCTGTAACATTACTGTCACCGTCAGTGCAAGCACATTTTAAAATGTGGTCTCATCATCACAAAGTTTTT
>NW_024612744.1:0-5361 GCF_008729295.1 Plectropomus leopardus
CTGTTCTGATTTCATATTTTTTGAAGTAATAAGTATTTAAAAAGCTATTATATAGTAATGAACAAGAACTCGTCGTGTATGAACCCAGAAAAGGACATAAGATATCTATATGTTTGTGTATCTCCCGCACAGATGCAGGGTCAGTCTCCTCCAGCTCCTATCAAATTCACCAAGAAGGCGACGGCGGCGGCGGACGAGGAGGGCGATGAAGGAGAGGAGCAGGAGGAAGATGGAGGAGGAGGTGGAGGACATGACATCATGGATCTGCTGCCCAGAACAGATATCGGGTAACCAGACGCTGACTGTGTAGGACACATTTGGGAACCTTAAAGGAGAACGGCGTGTCTACGACTGTCAGTCTAAAGTCTTTATAAACAGACAGACGGCTGCGGGAGTTGTTGTTTGCACAATTCTGTTAATATAGATCTAAAGTAAGAGCCATGATAGCTTGAACATTTGTTCTTTTTGCAGCAGGAAGCTGCAGCTTCTGTCCTCCCCGTCATCACGCCATGACCACACATGCAGTTCAAACATGGTATTTCGCTGTAATTGTGGCGATATTTTACCAAAGTGGCTGCCAGAGGTCTTTGTTTTCATAATCCTGTATATATCGGACTAAAATAATAGCCATAATAGTTAGAGCAGGCACTGTTTTGCTTCAGAACACTAAAGTTTTCATCTTCTGTGTCATCATGATGTACGCTCGTAATGACATTATTGAGGGAGGTTAGCTGCAGTGCGAAAATGCACCGTGGTGACAGAGGAATAAATGATTAATCCATCACAATGCCTTTTCATGCTGCCCATAAAAATGAGCGTGCCTAAAAAAATAATTTACATACTTTAAATAATTTATGGAGTTTTAAGAAATAGTGTATATGTTTCTCCATAAAATTAAGAAATCTTTTGGATCAGATTTTTTTTTTTTTTTAGATTCCTTTTTTACAGTTTTACCTTTTTAAATTATACAATTTCAATACTTAGTTACAGTTATTTTTGGTCTGTTGCCTTACATAATATTTAAGCTTAGGTTGTACATATTTTAGGTTTTTGAGGAATTTGAGGATACTCAAAGAAATGAGATCACAGTAAGCAAAAAAAACACTGTAGGCATTGGTGGAGCATTTCTATTGCAGAGTTCAAGGGCCTAAAACTAATCAAAAGACACTTTTTTGCTTCAGTACTTCTAAAGATGATGCCCATACTCATGAGAAATCACATCAACCAATATGCTTTAAAAGCACCTGCTAGTGCCCTTTTATTTATAAAATATTTTTAATAAAATTACATCTCCATTATACATGAGTAACGTTTTAATGCCTAAATCCTTAAAACAAAAGCTCAGAAAAGAATATTCACTTGGCATTAAAGACTAAAATGACTCTCTCTTCCCTTCTGTCTTTTAGGGACAAGATTACCTCCGATCTAGTGTCTAAAATTGGGGATAAGAACTGGAAGATAAGGAAGGAGGGTCTGGATGAGACTGCAGCCATCATCTCAGAGGCCAAGTTCATCACAGCCAATATCTCAGACCTGCCGCTGGCCCTGAAAGGACGACTCGGCGATTCCAACAAGATCCTGGTTAGTAAGAGAGCAGGCTGTTTTAAAGATTCTGACCTCAAAGTGCACCACGAACAGCTTTCAACCCAAACATCTTGTTTGCTGTGAACATGGCCAAGCCATTTTTGGAAAAGATTTATCCTGCACTAAATGCCTAAACAATAAAATGCTTCCTCTGCTCATATTTAATGTACAGCTGCACACTGAAGATTTATTTAAAAATGATTTGCTGCACATAAATGCTGCAGGGTCACACTTCAGTTTTAGATACCAGGGAAATCAGTCAGATCAGTTCTTTGTGGAGATGTGTGATGTGATATGGATATGTTAGCAAGCAAAATAGCAGTGCTCTGAATTTTCCAGTCAAAGTCAGAGCACAGCCAAAGTGGTCCAGATGTTTAAAGTTTTACTCTTTAGGATTTAGGACCTTTTCACGGTAATCTATTAAAAGTTAAATTGACGCTCATGTTTGTGGTCTCCAGGTGCAGCAGACCCTGACCATCCTGCAGCAGCTGGCTACAGCCATGGGACCTGGACTCAAGCAGCACGTTAAAACTCTGGGAATCCCTGTTATTACTGTACTGGGAGACAGCAAGGTACTGGAGACACACACACACACACACAAACAAACAAATAAACAAACAAACAAACAAACAAACAAACAAACAAAAACAAACAAACAAACAAACAAACAAACAAACAAACACACACAGAGCATGGCAATGTAGGCAATGAAAACTGATGTTGATCCAGGTGTTAAAGGGTTAATACCATAGATTTCATGAAGTTACAGGAAATTTTACATTTGAGGTTTTGCAGAGATCCACTAAAACAAAATACACGAGTATCAACAAGAAAAACGAACAAGGTGTTGAGGCATAATATGTCATACGGCATTAAATAAGAGCAGTTTAGACTTGACACTTAAAAAATTAAAAACAAACAGCACAGTTAGAGCATCCTGATAAAGAATAAATACATGGAAAATGTCCATTTAAATTTATTGTGACATGCATTTTGATATTGTTGATGATGAAAAGACAAAAATAAATCTGACAAAAGAAGATGGAAACACTGTCGCTGACTGTGTGGTGGTGATGATGGACGTGTGTCTCTGCTCCTCTGCAGCCTAACGTCCGGATGGCTGCCATGACCACCCTGCAGGCGTGGGTGGAGCAGACGGGGATGAAGGAGTGGCTGGAAGGAGAAGACCTGTCAGAGGAGCTGAAAAGAGAGAATCCCTTCCTACGACAGGAGGTACACACAGACCTCCTTACTGCCTTTGTTTGTGGAGATAAATACTAGAAAAATATTGTATCCTCTGGACCCATATTAAAATTTCTTACGTTCACATTCCTCAGAAAAATCACATTACTCACAGTACAGATCAGAGACTCACGTTATCTTCATCACACAGTTGCTTGGCTGGTTAGCGGAGAAGCTGCCGACGCTGAGGACGGTGCCGGGCGACCTGATGCTGTGCGTACCTCAGCTCTACGCCTGCCTGGAAGATAGAAACGGAGACGTGAGGAAGAAAGCGCAGGACGCTCTGCCCACATTCATGATGCACTTGGGCTACGACAAGATGGAAAAGGCTACTGGCAAACTCAAAGTACTGACCCAATATATTGTGCTGTAGCCAACAGATGACGTGAATTTCAGTGATTCCTGTCTGCAATAATGAATGTCTCTGTCCTCGTCTCCCTCCTGCAGTCTGCCTCTAAGGATCAGGTGTTAGCCATGTTGGAAAAGGCCAGAGCGGTGATGCCGGCTAAACCTGCTCCTCCTCCCAAAGCTGGAGGAGGAAAAGGTCCTGCAGAGCCGAGCAGAGCGGCTTCAGGTCAGTGTGACATTAAAATGAATGACTGTTAGACTCTTTCTAATGACATTCGTATTGACCAAATCTGATTCGACTGGCATAATTCTGAGTCGGGTACGACGCTCTTGAGCGAATTTGACCCGTGCCTCTGCTCTGCAGCCTCCAGGCAGCCAGCTGGTGAGGACTTTGTTGACAGTAAACCTGAAGTTAAGAAGGTCAGAGGAGGAGCGCCTGGAAAGAAGGTATCTCTGACTGCACCAACTTTTGTTTATGATTTCACTTTACACACAGAAACAGAGACGTTTTGATAATGTGTTAATCTTTTTACCGCCTAATGAATGTCTTATATTTCAGCGTTTTATGGAGAGAAGCTGCTGGTACATAAATATATATAAAACAAAATGTTTTCTTTTGCTTTTTTCTCCTAATAAATGACTCTCTATCCAAATTAGAATTGGACCTAGGGTGCAATCTGGCCCGATTTAGCTCCAAATTTATTTTTATACTGAAAGGAGGAGGCTGTATCCAGTCAAACCCCACTGATTTAATGGTTTTTAAATTTTTAGACACTTGAGAGAGGATCTGTACTTTTGTAAATGTCCACACATCTGTCACCCTTTGTGCATTTCAGGCATGAACATTTGACATTATTTCCTTTTCTTGTTTATGCACACCATTTTAATTTTTTTTTTATGAGTCATTTCATGACCAACATGATGTGGTTTCTTTACTCACCCAGCCTCCCTCCCCTCCCGAGGAACCCGTCCCTCCCCCTCCCTCCAAGGACAAGGACAGTAATGCTAGTAAAAAGCCCCCAGGCAAAGGGAAGGCTGCTGCTAGCAGTCAACAGGTAGATGTGTTGCAGGTGTCCCTGTGATGAAACTCAGTCCAGTTTGTTTTTTAAATGTTATCTACACGCTGCTACTGTTTAAAGCTCTGGAGTGAGTGAGTAGCAGACATGGGCCGAGTTTCTCAGCGGACACTTTTCAGCCTGACAGATGTTAACCCCTGTCCAGCTTCTCTCTGCCCTGACCCGGTCGGGTCTTGGCTCAGTCTAATCCTGTGTCTCTCTAATCACTAATGCCGCCACTAAATACACAACTGTATCATCAAATGCACACGGGCAAGCAGTTGTTTGGTGAAATCAGATCAACGTTTTAATCCCTAACATGTAATGACGTGCTGACATGAGCGAAATCAAAGTGCGGAACATGCATGCTCACAGAAAGGAAACACAAACGGAGAGAGGTCACTTTGAGGTGTCAGGTCACTCCACTGCATGAACGTGTGTTTCTGAATGTGTGTGTTTTCATATTTTGGAATAGTGTCACGTCTGTTTACATGTTAACCTGCACTGAGATCTTTTCAGCATAACACCCCTTTGTTTTGCTGTTTCTACTCCGCCTGCCATTCAAAACACACGCACGAAAAGCCCACGAGTAACATGATTACACACACACACACACACACACATACACACGGACAGAGCACATGGGTTCACTCGCTCTCCCTCACACTGTGATGTTTCCTCTCAGGGTGCAGCCGGTAAGAAGCCTGCAGCCAAAAGCGTCAAGGATGAGGAGGATAGGTCCGGACCAATCTTCATCCTCATCCCCAACGCTAAGGAGCAGAGGATAAAAGAGGAGAAGCAACTGAAGGTATCGAACTGGCTGATCAACATTTCATCCTCCTGGAGGCTCAGTGCAGCAGCAGTTACATGCTCTATGTGTGAGAGATTAACTGCAGCTGAGACTTCAGCTGATTGTTTTTTTTTACCATACAGGGTTCCCACAGTCATGGGAAACCTGGAAAAGTCATGTAACTTCACGATTACATTTTCCAGGCCTGGAAAAGTCATGGAATTTGTAAAAATTACTGAAAGATTTTGGGAAAATCATTGCATTTTGTTGTGTGTGATGAAATTGTTACAGTAATCTTCCATGTAAAATGTTCTATGTTAAGTAACATAACAAATATATTCC
>NW_024612745.1:0-1957 GCF_008729295.1 Plectropomus leopardus
AAAACATGACAACAGGAATATCAACAAATGAGTCATGAAACTTCAATCATATTTATTTGAATTTATTCATATTACATTATAATTAATGAATGTATTATACAAATATAATATTTCAGAAAAAACTTATAAACAACACTCTCCTTGAATGAAGCTCTGCTCCTCATATGACTAAGTTAGTAATCCTTAAATTATAATTTTAGTTTATTTACACTTGCATATTTAGTGACAGCTAGATGTAATATAATCCAGAGCAGAGAATGTCAATAAGGCACAGTATATGAGAGAGCAACGTAACGTGAGTGAGCTTTAACATGGTGTTGGAGTGTCAGAATAATAATCTGAACGGATGTTCACGATGAGCTGGAGATGATTTTCTTCAACTTCATCACCTCTTCAGTGGTGAATTGCAGCAGAGAAGCGGAGCTGGGATTTACCATGAGCACAGCTGAGGGAGCCATGTCTGGTTTCGCTCCCTGGACTGTGTCTTCATTATAAGAAGCAAAGTCTTGCTGATCTGTGCAGGGACTAGAGTCAATACTCACTTTGATGAGAGGAGCCTGGGTCTCTTTGTCAAAGGCATCCCAGCAACTTTGGCCTTGGGGGCTGTGTGACTTATTGACATCTTGCTGATTAACCGGATAGACGTCCCGGCTTGCTGCATTTTTCAGAATGCCACCTGAAGGCAAAGGCTTGTAGGTGGAGAAATGATTTTGGCTTGTATTGTGTTGATTACTGGTAATCTGGCTGGTTGGTATGGGGCTTGGCAAATTCCTTTGCGTCAGCCGCAGATCCTCAGGCACAGAGCTCCGGTGTTGGTGATTGATCTGAAATGTCAGATTGGTGGGGAGGACGTCTGTGTCGGAGCAATTTCTTTGCCCTGAATATTCATCCTGTGGAGGGAAAGTAGGTAGCTGCTTCGCTCCGTGCATCAGGGCGGAGGAGCCACACAGCCTGAGCCAGTTATGGAACACAGACAGCGGTACCTCAATTTCCATCTTGCCCCCATTCTCTCGAGGGAGGCTGGGCTGTAGGTGGCTGAGATTTAGCTCCCTTACTTCTGGACTCCTCTCCCACTCCTCTTTTGGCCGGATTGTAAAGTCTGTTTGCGGAGAGCTCGGTTTTTGTTCCACTGTGGTGCCACCTTTCTCTGCTCTGCAAGCAGAATCATACGTGGGGCTGCTTGAGGCTGTTACAGCTTTAACATCAATGTCATATGCCTCCCTGGCTTTTTCCGGGTATGTTGTGTCTACCACACCTGCCTCACCACCTTGTGTCTCACATCCATCACTTCTCACCTCCTGTGGTCGATGAGGAGTATACAGAGGTGATGGTTTGTTCAAAAACTTTGGGTTCTTGCTGGATGAAGTTGGGGTAAACGATGAGGCGGGGCTGCTGTTGGATTCTTGCCTGGATGCTTTAACGCTAAGGTTCAGAGGCTCAGTCAGTCCAGATGTGGTCTTGTACTGTTCTGCCAGGTAGCGCAACTGCTCCAGTGGCTCCTTAAGCCTGTCTGTGGGGTCAAGCTGAGATGGAGGGAGAGGGACCCAGGGTTTTGGGGCCGGCGGGGTATGTGGGGTCATCACTGAGGAGGAGATAGGGACATGCGGGGGCAGAACTGTGTGGCTTGGGTGATAGTAGTGAGGGTAGTGGAGCGGCAGAGGGAAGACACTCCCATGTCGGTCTGACTGGAGGTTGTGATGGTTCTGTTGAAAAGACAGGAGGTCAGTCAGAGGTTGCAGGAATAGTTGAACATTTTAGGGAATATCCTTATTCCCTTTTTTGTCAAGAGAGATGTGAAGATGGGAGGATTTATATCACACCCATTTCCTTAACCCTAAATATGAAGCTAAAACCAGTCTAGACAGGCAACCCCTGGAGTCATCAGGAAGTTGAACTGTCAATTTTACAATTGTACTGATCATGGATGTATATTGAAGGTTCAGCTATATATATATAG
>NW_024612746.1:0-4703 GCF_008729295.1 Plectropomus leopardus
ACAGTGCTTGTACTCTGGGTCAAGGACAGTAGTCCAATTAAATGGCTTATTTATTCAGGCTATAACCATAATGTAAACGTGCTGAGTTGTGAGTAAATTTGAGTAAAATACAGACACCACTTCATCCTGTGCGAATGGGCCACATGAAACATATACGTGGGATCGTAATTGCTAAATTACATGAAGTCTCCAGGTAATACTAGATCAGTGCGAAAAGGGCTTTACACTGAAAAAGGAGAATTGTCGACCAACTTAAAATAATTGAAAAAAAAGTGTGTAGTACATAAATAAATTCAGTTTTCTCAACTCGATTTCCAGGCAGGTACTCAGATTTGGTAAATTTATGTGTTACTGATTGAAGAAATTATTTGAAGTTGGTTAAAGGTTGACTTTTTTCTGTGAAGTTTACTTTATTCCATGATGTTATTGCGTAGCCACATGTGGCAGTGAATACTGCGTACTGTAAACACTTGCAGTAGCGTGCTGTGCCTGAGATTTTTGCTCACATTTTTTACATATTTTTACCTTATTATTTGAAAATTTGATCACTTTTGATTTGGACATTATAAATATAACATAAAATAAGGGAAAGCATAATATCTATAGGTCCCCTCCAGGGATCCGTAGTTCCATTGTCAAAAATCACGGCTTCACACTTGATCCAAGTCTCTCTTATGACTCATATTTTGAGAAAAAAAAACACATGATCCTCTCTTGGAGTTAATATGAAGGATGCTGTAAGCTTTGCAGATCATCTTGTTTTGTTGCGTGTTGGTTACATCAGATAGGACACACTGAGACAGCTAAATTGAGTTATATCTTTCCAAAAATCTGTTTGCAGCAGGTGCTTGGTTGGGTTTCTTTGTGTTTTGTTTTTGTTGCAGTGATTTATCAGATTGGCTTGGTTAAAATGTCCTTCAGTAAGATGTAATTCTGCAGCTAAGCTGATGTTGTTCTCATCTCCCCAAGGTTGGTGCAATGAAAGAGACTGTGCATACAGAAATTGACAATGCAACTTTTTATTCCTCATCTATCCTATGTATTTGTTTTATTTATCCGTGTTGATTAAATATAATGATTTCAGCATTCTGTAAGCTAAAACAAGAGATCATTAGATTTTATCCCCATTAAACACCAACATGTTCACTTCAGATTCAGACAAGATTTCTGTGTCTGTAGTTTCTGACTAAATGCACATTAAACCTGCTGATGGTGAACTATCACAGCACTCCAGACCCTGAAACCAGAAAATGGTTTTGCGGGTGCAGTGTTTTCAGTGAATAGAAAGATATCTGGCAGCCAAACCACCACACATGGGTCACCAAAACAAACGCTCTGGGTTAAAAGGACCTCCACTGACTTATCTCCTGCACTCTAATAGTGCTGTCGGACTCCTGATGCAGTTTAAAAAAAAACAAGAAGATAGATATTGCTGCAGCTGAACCAGCAATATCTGAACCAGCTGAACCAGTGCTATTATCTTTTTTATTCCATGCATTCTTCTTCCTTGTGAAATCCTTGTGCCTACATTGCAGTTAATGCATCTCATTTTCCTGCTGTTACAGCACTCTTGTCCTCTGTATGAATTGTTATAGCTTTTTTTTTCTTTCTCGACGTTTCTATTTACTGTTCCCTGCCAGGGGACTAAGGGAATTAGCAGTCCAGCATATTTACATTTGTATTTTATACTGACATCTTTTAATATGCTGTGTCCCTATTTAATTGAATTGAATTGAATTGAATTGAATAAGAAAAGTAAATAAATTAACAAAACAATAGGATAGTAAAAGCAAGAAAATGACCTGGAAAATTGCTTAAAAATATAATAATTCTTTAAAATAATTTTAAATATATTTTGATTATTAGAAATATCTTTTTCTGGACAATTTCCCCGAACTTTAAAAACAAAATAATTTCCTAAATCTACTGATTTCTTGCAATTTGCAGGATATTTATTGCCAAGTTGCTCATTGCCTTTTCTCCCATGTTTTCAAGGGGAAATCAAACCAATTAGCAGAATTAGTTAAAACGTTTAAACACTTCCAAAAGATGTCTCAACGCAGCACAAGAAAAGCAATGTCAATCCAGGTTTCGAAGGGTTAAAATGTACTTGGTGTGGCTCTGCACAGCTGACAATGCTAATAACAAACAGAGGCAGAAAAACGGTGTTGTTTGAACACAGCAAGCTTACAGATGGTCAGAGAGGACAGGTGACATATGCTGCAGGAGTGATCTGAGAACTTTCCCTTTTTCTCTGTGAAACTTCGTCTTTGTTGCTTTGAATCAGAGCTGCGTCCTCTGTGAAAGAAGCAACCGCCAAACTTTTCAAAGCTTCCTTTTCATGCTCACATTTGGATACTGAATCATGTTTTGTCACAGGGAAAGAAAGAAAGAAAGAAAAAAAGATTTCTTTACTGAATTCACTCAATCCCGTCATCAGCCTCCATTCGGTCCCTTTAGTCCAATCTGTTGTCGAGGGAGCTTAACCTCCCTGTAAGGAATAGAGATTGGATTTGTCAGCTCTCATTTTATAAAAAATCCACCAGAATCATCCCACTGATGTTGACCACTTTCAGAAGTAGGTGGTTCCTCCCACTAAACCTACACTTTAAACCCACTCACCTGTAGGAGGATTCAATGACTCAGAGCTGCAGTAGAAATTTAAAGTTTGAAACAAGAAGAAGAAAGGGTCGCCCCCTTGGCTCCTGCGCCATAAAAATGTCATCTAACTGTATATGCTTTGGCATAAATAACAATTATACATTTTTGAGTAGATAAAGAAGTGGTTAGTAAAAAGGTACAATGTGTAGGATTTAGTGGGATACATTGGCAGAAATTGAATACTTAAAAAGTATGTTTTTTTACTGTAAAATCACCTGAAAGTTGGAATGAGCAGTTTATATCTACATAAGGAGCAGGTCCTTGTTTATGGAGCTTGTCATGTTTAACTGCCATGTTTGTACGAGCTTTATTGTTATGCTTTTTTATGCTAAGGACACCTCTGTGAATCATTCAGCTCTTTGTAAAAAACTCCTGAAGTATTTAAGAAAAAAGGTAAGGTTTGTAGTTTTAAATGACCTGCTCCGTTTGTTTTGGAGAGGGAGCAGCATCTGGACATAGTACCATAAAAGTTTCAGCTGGTTGCAGTCTGCAATCCTCATCACTAGCTGCCACTAAATCCTACACACTGCACACTTTAATGCAATTTTCTCAAACTTTTAATAGGAATTATTTTTTGCACATTGGGTTTTAACGAAGTCAGACAAAAGGGAATCCATTTTAAAGAAATCAATTGGTTAATTTTGCAAGTATTGTTTCTGTTCCAACATGTATATATGAGATTTAGTATGAGGACATAAACAGATCTTTTTGGTGTGAAAGAAGGTTACATCGGTTTATAAGTTCTCTTATTATTAATGCTCAGATTTGCAGCTCAGATCAAGGGCAAATAAAATAAAGTGCAGCTTGAAAAACACATGCTGAATGCGTCATTGTGGCTCAAAAATTAGCTTTTGGAATGAATGTTTGTTTGTAACAACCTTTGAAAGGTGAAAATGTCACAGAGTTAACAGAGGGCTTTTTCCAGCTCGCTTTTAGCAGGAGTCATTTTACCGTATTTTCTGTTTTTAATGATCTTTCCCTCTTTTGTACTCGGATTTTAAACAGCCGGCTGTGTCTTTTGCTGTTGGCTATTTTGACCCTCTTTCATCTGTTTGCATGACACCGCACATTTTTTCTCACCTACGTTTTTCCTAATGGTTTTACGTGTCACACCTGTTGCACATTTAATTCTGTGGTTTTATCAATCTTAAACACTGATGACTACAAACAAAAAAAAAGACAAGAAGGAGATATGAATGATGGGTAATGTATGTGGTTAAGTAGCTCCTGAAAGTTAAAAGGAAAATGCTCTCAAATTAATTTAAAACAGCATTATGTCCTTGACAGAAAGATGCCAACAAGTTTGGCAAACAGACATAACAAACTCTTGATCTCAGTCTACACTAATTTCTGGCGGCATTTAACCAGAAGCTTTTTTGGGCAACTAAGGTAATCACACATAATCTCAGCATCAACGGGCGCCTCTGTACTTTAGCTGGGAACATCAGAGTAAACTGCCTGACCCTTATTTTTCTATGAAACTCATTTCCTCTTCCCAGCACTCCCATGAAATGCATCATCTTTCGCTAGATGAAAAGTGTGTTCCAATCTCTGCATGCTACCTTTGGTAATTATGGGTTTCCATGTGTGCGCAGGCTCTGCACTGCACAGCAAGTGGGATGATAAATGCCAACTGCTAAGGAGCATGTTCCTTAAGAAAATGACATTATCTTCTACAGCCAAAAAAGAACAGACTCTCTCTGGTTTCTGTCAACATCTGCATTAATACTTTTTTTTCTCTTGAACCAAACCATGTTGTCTCCATGAAAAACAAGAGTTATGATGATCGTCTGAAAACTCAAAATTGCCGTTATTCTTTAATATTTGCCAATAATGCATGAACTGTGACATTAGTCAGGATTTTTGAGTAGTTTTATTCCTCTTTAGGCATGAAAACCAAAAACAACATTTTGTTTGTTTTTTTGAAATACATTTCACACATGGATTCAGGTGGAAAGCATACAAGTGTTCAGCGTATAAATATGTATTTATCCAATTAACTAAAAATATATATATATATGTATATTTTCAAAAACATGGTG
>NW_024612747.1:0-2080 GCF_008729295.1 Plectropomus leopardus
GATAGGCTGGTGGTGGGCCTGCAGTCCGAACAGACAGAAGAGGTGATTTCAGGGAAACTCCGACTGGCTCTTGGTGGGATCCTGATCAACAAGGAACGGATGATTGTTCAGGTATATTGTATTGATCCACCTGTGATATTCTACATGGCTTTACATTTTCTTTTATCTTTCTTGTTCAATAGATACAACATTTTGGTAATTTGTTAGTTATTTGGTCCATTTTCCTTTGCCTCATGTAATGATTCACTATAGTTCCTGTAATGACTTTCAACAACATACAGAAAAAAAATCATGAACTGTTCATGAAGCTGATGAAGTTTTCTCAGCTGGAACACAAAAACTCCCAAAGGTACTATGACTGCAGATGTGGAAGAAGTATTCAGATCCTTTACTTAAGTGAAAATACTAATACCACCCTATGAAAATATTCGGTTACAAGTAAAAGTCCTGCATTGAAAATATTACCTAGGTAAAAGTAAGTACGCATGATCAGGAAAGACTCAAAAAACTCAAAAATTATTCTCAAAAATATTTAGAAAAAACACCCCGAAACACAAAAGTAGAGAGAAAAAAAAGCAGAACAAACACTCCAAACCTCAAAATTATAATAAGAAAAAATACTACCAAAGGTCATTTTTTTTTTAAAAAAAGAAGAAAGAAAGACTTACAATTAAATCAGAATTATAAAAATATCAACAAATCACCCCAAACTTCTGAATTAAAAAAAAAAATCCAACAAATGGCAAAAAAAGAATAATTATAAAAATAAAAAAACACAAAAAAAAAGAAAGAAACTTAACACCACGATGTGATCAGCAAATTTGTCAGATTTCAACTGTACCACTGTTAAATGTCCATGTTTATCATCTTGCAGTTCATTCCACTAAAAACACAGTTGCGTTCTTTGCCACAGTTTGAGCCGCAGATGGACGGCTGTGTGCGGGAAGGCAGCTGGCTAAACCTCAGCGTCCCCTGGGAGGCAGAGGCGGAGGAGCTCTGGCCCTGCTATCAAAACGTCCAACCTGGCAGCTTCTTCCCTGGCACTGGATTTGCCATTTTTAACACCTCAGGTGGAAACATTGTGCTCTATTATACAAGATATAATAACAAGCTTTCCTGGATGATGCATTCTTGCATGGCATCACTAGTAGCAATATACTTTTATTTATTATATGTTGCATTCAGATTAATTTTGCACGTTATTCTTCTGTCCGCAGTTTTCCACATTGAGGCAGATCTTGGGGTCAAGACTGAACTGTGGGGAGATTTTAGTGAGATGGATGGGACCATTTTGAGCCTCAAGGCTCCTGGGCAAGAGCTTATGTTCGCTTTAGTGGCCAATAATAACACAAAGGTACGCACATCAATCAGACATGAGCCAAAATGAATTTGCTAATAATACCTAGCATCTGTTTAAAACTTGTCATGGCACTGTAATGTTTTCTTACATGAACATGTGCGTCATGTAGGGGAGAGCGGGGTCGGTTGCGACAGGGGAACAGTGCCTTTTTAGCAAGTCGGAAAGCAACTATGCTATACACCATGCTCATACTCAGCCACACCCTCTTCATTTTCACCTTCAAAGTAGAGACCTTCTGACTATTTCTCAAATTGTATTCACATATTTAAAATCTACAACGTGTAAGTACATTTTTGGCTCTTTTGTTATTTTACTTCTTCCATACAGTTTTTAAGTCATGCTACATACAAAAAATACTGCATTATAGTATTGTTTATGGTTCCTGTCTTTTTACAAATTAACAAAAAGTGGGAAAAAACAAGGAAAAAAGCCTCTTGCATAAACTTCATATAGACCAGGCATGTCCAAAAACTTATTAACTTAAGCTTATTTCATGTTGATATATAAATGTCCCAACTGACCCCGCTCTCCACTTATCCCCATCACATAAACAGATTGGAGACTGCTATGAATTTATCCACAGCGTAATGTCAAGTTATTTCTTCTGTCTTTTTGTTGAATTTGCAGGAGGTCACACTCACTTTCGGCAAAGAAAAAATCAGTTTGAAAGACACTTTGAAGAGACTGGTGATAAACTTTCACACAGATTTTCTGCAAGTG
>NW_024612748.1:0-1148 GCF_008729295.1 Plectropomus leopardus
GTTCTCCTGATCTCGTCCCCGATTGGTCCATTTTGTGTGTCCATCTGTCAATAACCCCGTCCGCTTCCATTGCAGCTCACGGCGGGGCGGTACGAGGGGTTGCCACGGATACCCTGAACCAGCTGACAGTGACGGCAGGCTCTGATTGGCTGCTCAAGTTCTGGCGCTGCAAGAGCAGGAAACAGGAAGAGCAGCTGGAGCTACATGCTGCACCAGCTAGCATGATGCTACACAGAGACAGGTAGCTAACAGCTAGCATGATTCTCTACAGAGACAAGTAGCATGTTAGCAAACAGGTAGCTAATATGATGCTTACAGTTAACGTGATCCTCTACAGAGAAAGGTAGCGAACAGTTAGCATAATGTTACACAGAGACAGCTAGCTAACAGTTTTGTTCTCTTTCTGTTCTGTTTGTTGTATATGTTAGCGGGATGTTAGCATTAGCTCTGGATGACTTCATGCTGCTAGTGGTCGACATAGAAACCAGACGGGTCGTCAGGAAGTTTTTGGGTCACCACGGCAAAATCAACGACATGGTGGGTCTAGAAAGCTACCTCAGCTATCAATCTGCTAATGGTGTTTAATATGAGCTAGACCGCTATCAGTGTGCTAACAGGCTTTTTTATTTTTTTAAATTTTATTAAGTTTATTTAAATCAGGGACAATGTACAGAATAACGTTGGTCTCTGAAGAGAGAAGTTGCTTTGTACCAGATTTAGCTTACTAGCTAATTTCCATCAGTAGTCCTTGGGCAGGTAAGGGCCGCAGTATTTTACTAACTGATTGCTAACAGTCGGCTAACAGTGTGTTAACAGAGTGCTAACAGTCTGCTCACACGGTGCTAACAGAGTTCTAACAGCGTGCTAACAGTGTGCTAACACCACTCATGTTAAAAAAATTTGTCAGACTTTCAGCCCTGATGGCCGCTGGCTTGTTACCGTGGCGATGGACTGCACCATTCGTACCTGGGATCTTCCCTCTGGATGGTAAGAATGGAACGATCCGCTGCTATGCAGTATATCATACTTTGTATATATAGTATATGATATACTGTATGTATAGAACAGTGTATATAACAGTATGTGATATACCGTATATACAGTATACAATATAATGTTTATAGAAGAGCATATCATATGCTTTATAT
>NW_024612749.1:0-1243 GCF_008729295.1 Plectropomus leopardus
AAAAATGGCATGTCTCCAAAACAGCTAAAAACACCTCAAAACAGCATGAAATAGCGTGCTGAGAAACACCACAGCATTAAAACCTGCAACAACGGTCAAGAACACCATAATATAGCATATTGAAAAAATGACCCAAAAAGCAAGGCTATAGTATGGCAAAAATGTCAAAAAATGACATGTCCTAAAAAGTGCTTCAAACACGTCAAAACAGCATAAAATAGAGTGATGAGAAACGCCATAGCATTAAAACCTGCAAAAAACACCCATAAGACCATAATATAGCATGTTCAAAAAATGGCCCAAAAAGCAAGGCTATAGTATGGCAAAAATGTCAAAAAATGACATGTCCTAAAAAGTGTTTCAAACACCTCAAAACAGCATAAAATAGCGTGCTGAGAAACGCCATAGTATTAAAACCTGCAAAAAACGCCCAAAACACCATAATATAGCATGTTCAAAAAATGGCCCAAAAAGCAAGGCTATAGTATGGCAAAAATGTCAAAAAATGACATGTCCTAAAAAGTGCTTTAAACACTTCAAAACAGCATTAAATAGCGTGCTGAGAAATGCCATAGCATTAAAACCTGCAACAATGGCCCAAAACACCATAATATAGCATGTTTATAAAATGACCCAAAAAGCAAGGCTATAGTATGGCAAAAATGTGAAAAAATGACATGTCCTAAAAAGTGCTTTAAACACTTCAAAACAGCATTAAATAGCGTGCTGAGAAACGCCATAGCATTAAAACCTGCAAAAAACACCCAAAACACCATAATATAGCATGTTTATAAAATGACCCAAAAAGCAAGGCTATAGTATGGCAAAAATGTCAAAAAATGGCATGTCTTCAAAACAGCTAAAAACACCTCAAAACAGCATAAAATAGCGTGATGAGAAACACCATAGCATTAAAACCTGCAAAGAAACACCCAAAACACCATAATATAGCATGTTCAAAAAATGCCCCAAAAAGCAAGGCTATAGTATGGCAAAAATGTGAAAAAATTACATGTCCTAAAAAGTGCTTTAAATACCTCAAAACAGCATTAAATAGTGTGCTGAGAAACGCCATAGCATTAAAACCTGCAAAAATGGCCCATAACACCATAATATAGCATGTTTATAAAATGGCCAAAAAGCAAGGCTATAGTATGGCAAAAATGTGAAAAAATGGCATGTCTCCAAAACAGATAAAAACACCTCAAAACAGCATGAAATAGCGTGCTGAGAAACGCCATAG
>NW_024612750.1:0-2326 GCF_008729295.1 Plectropomus leopardus
TAAAGACGCTCCAAGCTATTTAAAGTCCCGCTGTCTGTCGGTGTGTCGCTCTGTCTGTCTGCGTGTGCGTGACGTCACCGCGAGCAGCCGCTTGTCCTTTTAAAGCCGCCGCTCGGACGCACGGACGGACACACGCAGACAGACAGAGAGACACACCGACAGACAGCGGGACTTTAAATAGCTTGGAGCGTCTTTACCGGGACATCTGACCGCCGAGGACCGGAACGCGTTCAGGTTCTCCGGACACTCGGCTCTCCTGCTGCTCCTGCTCCTCCTGCTCCTCTGATGGAGCTGCAGCCGCTACTCCGCAGCCCGCACCGCCCGCCCTACGCCCGCCGCGGCCGCCGGGACTGAAGCCGCTCCCGCCGGTGTCTCCCGGTGACCGTGTCCCCTCCGTCCTCCGTGTCTCCCCGCAGGCCGCCGTCTCCTCCGTGACTCTCAGTTCCCATGCGATTCTTCAGACTCACATTCAAGTGTTTCGTGGATTGTTTTTGAAGGTCGCTGTCCGCGTGCGGGTCTGATTCTCTTTATTTTTTATTTTCACCATTTTTGTTTTTTATTTTAAAAACCTGATTTCGGATCTTTGAAGGAGAAATGTCTCCGGATTATTCGTAAGACATTTAAAATTTCTAACCTTTTTTTTCGTTTTTAATTCGTGCGAATCAAATTGGATTAATAAATAAATTAGTGGATCATCGGAGTGGATCCACCTGCAGCGCGCGCACACGAAAATAATAATAATAAAAGCAAATTTATTATTATAAGAAGAAGAAGACGGAACCGGAGAGTGAAGCCGGTGACCGGACCGCGCTGAAGCTGCTGCGGACTGACTCATCGGTTTGTGACCGGGACTCTGACCGGAGGTGAGTCTGAGACCACCAGAGCCACCAGCTGCTCTGATACTGGACTCTGATACTGGACTCTGATACTGGACTCTGACACTGGTCTCTGACACTGGTCTCTGACACTGGTCTCTGATACTGGTCTCTGATACTGGTCTCTCATACTGGACTGTGATACTGGATTGTGATACTCGTCTCTGATACTGGACTGTGATACTGGTCTCTCATACTGGACTGTGATACTGGACTGTAATTCTGGTCCCTGATACTGGACTGTGATACTGGTCCCTGATCCTGGTCCCTGATACTGGACTGTGATCCTGGTCCCTGATACTGGACTGTGATCCTGGTCCCTGATACTGGACTGTGATCCTGGTCTCTGACTGGCAGCGACACAGAGCTGCAGATTAAAGGGAAAGTTGACTAAAATTGTTTCTGTGTGACTGAAAGAAAAAAAGTGATTTTCGGTGAAAAACCTGCTGGAGCTAAAAGAGACTCTGAACTGGTTCCTGACTGGTTTTGATCTGGATCTTTACTGGTTTTAAGCTGGTTTCTGACTGGTTGAGTCTAACTGGAAAAGATTTCCACACAAACGAGCGAAACTTTCCACAGTTAAAAGAAACTCTGAGACACGCCCGAAGTCTCTAAACAGTTTAACTGGTTTCTAACTGGTGTCTGACTGGTTTCTAACTGGTGTCTGACTGGTTTCTAACTGGTGTCTGACTGGTTTAGCAGATTTTAACACAGAAGAAAAGAAACTTTCAGAAATTCGAGGAAGGTCAGAGACTGCGGTCTGGGCTTCTTAGCTGACTGGTCTGTAACTGGTCTGTAACTGGTTTCTAATTGGTCTGTGGACTGAGCGTGATGGAGAAGCAGGCTCTGCCAGCCTCCTCCTGCTCTCTGGTTCTCCTGGAGGAGACCAAGAAGAACCCCCTCCTCCTGTCTAACGGCGGCAGCGGCGGCGGCGGCGGCGGCGGTTACCCTCCCGCGGCCTCTAACGGCAGCCTGGTGGCGGGGTCCGGCAGCGTCAGCGGCGTGATGGGAGGAGCTTGTGGTGGACCAGAGAAGAGAGTGGTGACGGGGGCGGGGCCAGGATACCCGGAGCGGGAGACTTGGACGCGGCAGATGGACTTCATCATGTCGTGCGTGGGCTTCGCCGTCGGGCTGGGAAACGTGTGGCGGTTCCCGTACCTGTGCTACAAGAACGGAGGCGGTGAGTTATTATTATTATTATTGTTATTATTATGATTATTAGTGTGTTTCTGAGGGTGATGAAGGGTTAACAGTGAGGGGCGGGGCTTAAACGACGAGGGGGCGTGGTTTCTGCTGGCTTTGACTCTTGCACTGTTTTGGACAAATATATTTATTGCCAATTTGTCCCCCTCCATTAATAATCTTCACACCACAAATACGAGTAAATAATAAGAGCGATAACACAAAAAATAAATAATTTATTCATAATGAAGATATTATTTGGTAAATGA
>NW_024612751.1:0-1011 GCF_008729295.1 Plectropomus leopardus
TTCTTTCTCTCTACTTTTTAAATACTAATGTTCCAGTCTTTTCATCTCTTACCAAGTCGCTCATTGCCTTTTTAGCCGTGTTTTTCCCTGGTTTAGGTATATGTTATGTGTTATATGTTTTAGTAAAATTACGATTTCATGGAATTTAAGACAGACCAACCAATGAGTCAAAAAAAAAATACAGTAACATCAATTTTACATACCAATACATTACTTTGAATCACTTGTCTGCATGTTAAATTAATACATTATTCAAGTTGAAAGTGTTCAGAGCCCTCATAACAGCCAGAAATAGATTGCTCTTATATATCCACCTTATTAATAATACGCCCATAATTAGACTTGAAAAATGTACAGCAGAGCAGATCACTGACTCTCTACTGTGTTCAAACTGTGTGCAGTCAGAGTCTCTCACAAACTGTCTATCAAGCAAAAAGTAACTTGTGCCCACCAGCTGAAGTCTTTTGGAAACAGGTCATCAATGAAAGCAGACAGCTCAATCCATCAAGACGTGCATATATTTCACAGCCCTGTGATATGAAGTCATTTGTCCCCAGAGACCCCTGAGACAATCACGCACCCCTTCAAAAAACTGAAAGCCTGCTTAAAAAAGGTACCAGGCTCTGTCTGAGCGTTAGTGTCTGTGAGAGCAGAGTGAATATTAAAAAAATTAAACACCTCACCCATCTGGTGCAGGACCTTAACAATGTAACAATGGATGCCCACACGCAGGCTGTCGATCAACTGCAAGACTAATTATGATTAACTGCAATTAGTGCCATATTTCAGCACATATTGCAATTCCATGAAACACCATTTTTTAACTAAAACACCTCCAGAATCACAGGTTGAGAGTACAGCTGCAGCTGCCTCCTTCACATGCTGCATGTCCACACTGGCTGCATCAAATCGAGCTGACAAAGCCTGTCTCTCATTTCCCTTTGAGTGCATCTGGGAAACACTGTTTCCGTTTGCCGGAAGGAAACAACTTGTGCATCCCACAAACCACAG
>NW_024612752.1:0-4253 GCF_008729295.1 Plectropomus leopardus
TTAATTAATGAATTTATTTTTATCATACACATGGGCATAAATGGACTAGATGCAACTATGTAAATATGATTTATTATTATGATTCAGTAATACTTGTGCAAAACTACATTAAAAATTGATTTAATGGGGGGGGTGATGGTCATGATGGTCATCTACAAACTGCAAAAGTCATTAACATTCACATTTCTCAGGTCTTGAAAAGTCATGGAATCAGTAAAAACCTTTGAAAAGTGTCTGTGACACAACTGTGTGTTTGTAGGACTATGAGGAAACTGTTGTATTTTCACCACTGTCATCCTGGAGTGTTGGACAGAACAATACTTAAAGGCCAGGATGAACTATATGTTATATACTATACACTATAGGTTTGTGGTTTGGTGCGACTACCACTTAAAGCGTATCTCTGGTAATGAGACTATCTGGTATTGAGCCATTTCCTTTTTTTCTGACCATTTTTATTTTCTTTTTTATGTGCTATTTCTTTTAGGTAATTTGATTGTAACTTTTACTAAGTCCTTGCTATTTTGCACCAATTTATTGTGAAGTTGCTCATTGCCTTACTCTCATTTACTAAGATTTTAAAGGGTTAAGAATCTGCATCTAACAGCAACATTAGATGCGCTTGATAATGTGCAGCGAGCTGCATCTGGGACGCTGCTGACACGCTCCGAGGTGCGCCCGGTGGAATCACGAGCATTGCCTATAAAGTCTGGGATCAGCTCCAGAGGCTGTGCCGTGGCCGTAATGCACCGTTGACGGACCCGGTAGAATTTTAAGAGGGGTGAAGATATACTGTTGCTAAAAACTTCAGTGCCAAGCTCTTTTATGAAGTCAAGAATTAAGAGATGGACTAACAGACTAATATAGTCTGTTTTGGCCTTTTAAATGGAAAAATACTCAATAAATACTGGCCTTATCCTTGTAACCTATTGTCACATGAAAATAATGAAAAAAAACATGAATTTCTATGTTGATATCTGATAATTCTGTAGTTAGATAGTTTTTGTTGCTTAGGTTTTGAGATATTTGTCATTGAAATTTCTGCCTCCACCTCAACACAATGAAGGTGAAACAGTGAAAAATGGCATTTTAAAAACTCCACGGCAACATTTCTTGGCAGAAATAAGCGTCCTTGTTACTTCCTTTTGAAACACACATTGTCAAAAAATTTTTGTAGGAACCTTTTCTCACATAGAAGGTAGATTTCATTTTAATTTGAAGTCAGTTCATAATGATTGTTTTGTGCTCAAGAGTTTGTGGTTCAAATGGGTGCAAAGCAATTAGAAGTCTTTCTTCACAGCATGAATGAGTCATTGGAGTGACTGCGGTCATCACTGTGTTGGGTTCCCAAAATGGCACACAAATCATTTGTTTTGAAGAAAGACAAAATAATTTCAGCAGGTTAAATGTGCACTTTGGGACCTGGCATGCATAAAGTGACATCCTGCTGCGAAATATTTGCCATCATCAAAGAAAATTGTAAGCGCACACTGAAACAGACATTTTCCATTCAGCTTGTCGTGTATCAAGCCTTCTTACGCACACACTCTAAGATCATTTCTCCTTTTCTTCCCTCCTTTTTTTTAATTCATCTCCTATTTTGTTAGCCATTTGAGCGTTGAGAAATCAAAGCATTTGCATTGAAAGGACAGGTGGGTGTGAGACACCGGTGCGTGTCTGAATCGCAGCATTAAGAGCAGGGAGAAATATCAAAAGTAAGAAACCATTCAGCGGGCGGCAGGAGGAGCAGGGATTTGAGCAGATATTAAAAGATGATTGTGCGTGGGCTTTTTCTCCTGTGCTCCGGAGAAAGAATGTAAACCCCGTATCAGTCAGACGGAGGATAATAAACAGCAAAAAAACATCAGAACACAGCAACAACAAACACAAACAAAAAGAGGGACGGGACGGGGGGGAAAGCGCGGCGTATAAATAGTTCAAATATTTCAAGTGATTTCAGAATGTGATGGTGAAATACTGGATGTTTGTGTCCTCAGCCAGCAAAGTCTTTTAGTCTGTTGTTCTCACTGTAACTGTATTAAGGCCAAAAAAGTCCACTTATACAATATAACAAAAAAAAGTCAGTACATCAATCCATATTAGCTGCATTTTGATGGAACAATTTACAATAAAAATGCTCTCCTCCATTAAAAAAAAGACAAATAAATTAATAAAATTTGAAATTGAAGTAATCCATAACAATCTCTCTACTTTGTAGACACTGATTTGATCTTGTTTTTGACAGCTGCATCAATGCCGAAATTCACTGATGGTCATTTTTTGATATTATGAAGTCTTTTTGGTTGAAAACACTTTGTTGTTTTGGGCGCTCTTTGTTTCACACATCACTTTTTTTGTGGAGTAAAGAAAGGAGGCGAGTAAAAAAGGTTGCGAGTTCAAAGCGATTTCCTTTCCTCTTTGATAGCTTGTTACTTTATTAAATTGGACACATGGATGCGTGTCAGAAACAGCATGTATTGCTTTATTTACCAGCTGCATTAATTGTATGATTCAATAGTTGAAATACAAAGAAGACTTTAATCTTACACACATGTATTATGGAGACATTGGTTAATCATTGATATGCACAAATCCTTAAAAAACATTGTGGAAAAAATGAGAAAATTGTGTTTTACACAGAGTGGGTCTTACTGAGCAGGTCAGCAGTTCAAAATAAAAAAATAGATAAAAAAAAAAGCTGAGAATGATTTTTAACACATGACAGAATAATACACTGATGGTGGACAAATATATAAATACAGCTGCTGGCCACTTCTCTATTTAGCTGCTTTCCCTTTTTAGCCATAATTTGTGGTTTATGATCAAATACTAAGTTTTGGCTGGTGTGAAAATTTTCAGTCCGGTTTGACTTTAAGCCAAACACGATGACAGTTCAGCTCACACACCTGCAGCCATAAAGGACAGCTCTTTTGTCGGATTCGTATCAAAAATGTTGTCAGAAGGGCTCAGTTTTAATCTTTTTAAGGGAATAATTCCCCATGTCTCATTTCATCACCCCAAAAAGTGAAAAACATGACGTCCTCCTCTGAAGTTTGATCTCTGTTATGTTGCAGACACCGGCCGCCTCGACTTACACACAACCTATTGGACACTCGTAGCTCCGTTGGTCTGTTTAAAAACATTTTACATTTTATCATTAGTCATATTGCTTATCACTAATGCGATGCGAGCTGGATTTATCACAGTGGGACGCTGCTTTAAAAACTGACAGAATGTGACGTAATGACAAACGCCGATAGCCAGCTAGCCAAAATTAGAAATACAAGTCCCTCCTCAGTGCTTGTTTGTTTTTTTACATGCCCGACCAGTTCTGCAGCACCCTCCCCTTCCTCAAAAATAATGATCGGTCCCGATCCCTAACCACCGAGGGAGGCCGCTGTGGTGACACGGAGAACGTGCAGAAAGCCTAGTCCAGCTAAAGTCCGACTAACGTGACGGAATAGCTCGACTTTCAGACGCATTATCTGGGTGTGTTACACCGATTTTAGTCGGACTAACACGTTTACGTGTATTTTAACTGTATATTTAAGTTACATTTACAATTTTTGGCCATTTCCTTTTTTTCTGACCATTTTTTCTTTCTTTTTTATGTTCTATTTCTTTTAGGTAATTTGATTGTAACTTTTACTAATTCCTTGCTATTTTGGGCTAATTTGTTGTGAAGTCATTGCCTTACTCCCATTCGCTCAGATTTTAAAGGGTTAAGAAGCTGCATCTAACAGCAACATTAGATGAGCTTGATAATGTGCAGCTGCCGTCTTTAGGAGCAGAAATAGATGCAGTATTATGGGACAGACTCTGTACAGTAAATATCAGGAGGATACTATATTACGTTTGCAGTGTCATTCTTTTTAGGATTAATTTCCCTCCACGACCGACCCCCACAGTAAATTAGCCACCACCCATATAACTGTCGTCACAGTGCATCCGATCAGTTGTGCATTGAACAGTTTTAATAGAAAAAAACACAAATCATTTGTGTTATTTTAATCAGTGCGATCCTTTTCAGGAATATCGAGTCAAACTCTAATCTACATTTTCAAGGGCTGCTGCAGTTTGACTCATGAGAACCTTTTTGACTTCAGTCCAGGCCTCTTATTTCTCTGGCAGGATCACCGGTGCTCCTGTCCTTCATGAAACAGATTATTTATCATTTTTACTGATTATTCCAGCTGGCAGGAGGTCCAGATTAAAATACTGCAAGATAAATGTTGCTGTGTTATTGAAGTACA
>NW_024612753.1:0-3330 GCF_008729295.1 Plectropomus leopardus
ATATGTTTCTTGTATGTTATATATATTATTATTTGTTTGTATTATTAGCGTCTGCACCAAAGACCAATGTAAAATCCTTGGAGATGAAAACATACTTGGCAATAAATCCTTTTCTGATTCTGATTCAATACTTTGATGTTATCCATTTTCTGTGAAATAATCTTCTGCAGGATTTCTTTGCAACTGCTATGTGTAGGGCGCCTGTGGAATATGTTGTATAGGACTTATGTGCAATTACTTTAGGTACGGCATCTCTGCAACACTTGACTCTAAAGCATCGTGCAAAACTCTTGGGGTGTATTGATCTGGGGCTGATACTGTATGGTAATTGTAGTTTGATTGTACATGTGTGTGGCCATGTCACCTGTGTTTTATAGAATGTTCAAGACATTTTTTCCCCAAGGGAGACAATAAAAGACTAATCTAATATAATATTAATAATTTAACGTTATTCAGAATACTGTAGGACCTGCCGGTGGACCGACACATCACTAGTCACCCGACCTTCAGGCAGCCAAATAAATGCAGCAAATTATTCAGTCAATGAATTTGCATTAGACTGTCACTGCACAAAGGCCAACAGTTCGGACAATTTGAGCAGCTCTCCGGAAAATACAGACATTATTTTTGCCTCCTCAATTTCAAGGACAAAATTAGGCCTATAGTACTGAGTTGTAGTTGATGTGCAGGATTTGATTTACTGTTAAAGTTTCAAAGATAAACCTTAGTGTGTTTATGTTTTTGTAGATAGCTTTTATTGATTTTATATTATTAGGCCGGTTGTGACTAGAAATGACAAATGTTTGAGGAACAGTTGTTATTTCCTTTTGTTTTGCTAAAAAAAACATTAAATACTGATTTGTGATGATGATTTGAAGGCCTGTCTAACAAAACATATCTATTATGTTTTATTGATTTATTACTTCCTTTTCATCATACTGATAATGGGTAAAATCATAGATAAAATTTGACAGGTGTCTTTTTCCACACTTAAATAATACAGCTGTGTGCATAAATAAGAGAATTGTAGCAGATTTCTAAAAGTAAATCAAGAGTTGCTTCCCATATTAAGCAATTACTTTATATATGAAGCAATTGGTCAGGTAATTTAATTAATTTTGAGATTATTTAGAAACTAATTACTCATGTCGGTAACTTGCACAACACTGCATTTAATAGTCCGTAACCCATTTAGTACCCTCGTCCATTACACTGGACATAATGTTTTTGGATATTTAAATCTATGACTATTGTCATCTGGCACCCAAATTTACAGACTTATTTTATGGGATGTCTTTAAGCCAATCACAGTGTTTCACGTCATCCAAAGTGGACTGCAGTAGAACCACACACCCGTTTTTTTTAACAAGCACGGCCAACTGTAAGGCAAGGGGGAAGCATAGGACATGTTTCAGTCTACAAACATATCGTTTAAATACATAATTTGAGTTCAAACACTTTTAAAGTAAACAGGTAATCTACAAGTGCATTTAGAGTAGAAATCCACCATTACAATATTTCTGTGCATTTGGAACATAATTTGGCTCTGAACTGGTTAATAAGAGCAATTAATCAAGAAAATATGTCAGATTAATCAATGATGAAAGGTAGGAATCTACAAGTGGTAATTTGCAGTACAGCTACCCAAGTCTCTTTTTCTACAGACAAACCTCTCACCTGGTTTTTCTTCAGCAGCATTTGCACAGTCTGAAGATTGTGGCCATGCTCTTGTGACATTGCCAGGGGCATCCTCTCTTCAATCCAGAGCTGAGGGAGAGAGAAGAAGATTGTAACGATGAAAAGAGAAAATAGAAGAGAATTGTTTCTGTTGAAAAACAGCTTCACAGATCTCAAATGTACACAGAGTATAACAAAATGTTAAGACCACCTTTCTTTGTGCTGAATTTTACCCCCCTTTATAAAATGTCTCCAACACCTCAAACAGTAAAAATCCTCCTTTAAGCTGTCTCCTCCACCCGACTAAAGTGGATTTAGGCTGTGAAACCAATAAGGGATTAAAGCTTTTTACCCAGATTCACCTGCAGAGTCAATTTCATGGAGAGAGCTGGTGGTCTCACTGCCTTGCATACTAAGTGTACATACTATAATTGAAAACTTCATTTCTAAATTAATAAGTTATCATTTTGAGGGGAAAAAACAGCCTCTGAAGTTTAGGCTTCAAGATTTCCCTGAAGGTGTTATCTTGCTGTCATTCAAAAGCCAACACTAATCCAACTTCTTTAAAAATTCAACATCCTTTATTCATTTTTCAAGCTATCAATCATTTCGCGAGAGCAGAGAGTTTCGACTGTTTAATTTTGCTCTGAAATTGCATCCATGCTTACAAGCTCGTCGGCCAGGTCTCTGTAGAACTGATGGACAGCCTTGGCGGCCTCCAGCTTGCCCTTGCGCTGGGCCAGTGGTGTGAGGAGCTGCTGGAAGTCCCTCTGCAGGGCCTGCTGCTCGGCTTCAAGCTCCGGCTGGTCCTCCCTGCCGCCGCCGTGCTTCCTGACGGCCTCCTGGAGCTCCTCCAGCTCCCGCGCCCGGTCACGCACCTGGTTCTCTATCATCTGGCGCAGGGAGATACGATTAGAGAAAAAGATGAATAGCCTTTCAAGAGTCTAATCAGGATGTAGTGGAGGGTAAACCCACCCAAAGTTAGTCTGTCTGGCAGTTTATGTTTTTTAGCCACTGATATGATTAAACTTTTACCAATGCAAAACCGACTGTAATATAATTTATAAGATTTATGGTGTTCTTTTTCTTCCTCCCAAGAAATGTAATGCTTTCTTTGTTGATTTTTGTTTGTGTTCAGACGCCAACAGTAAACACAAATACAGATCCGAGACAGGTGCTCACTCACTCAGAGTTAATCCTGAGAAAGCGCTCAAGCTAAAACGATAATGTATTCACTCCCATGGTGAGATTAAACTACACATAATTTAAGAAGTGCATGCAGACACAGTAAGCATGCAAATCTGGAGTACATATAATAAACGCTACAGAGACACAGACCTGATGCTTTTTGAGCAGGATGTTGGCGTTAGTCAGGTCTTTGACGTCTTCGTCTCCACTCTGCAGCTGCTGCTGAAGCCCACTGAACCACTTCTTCATATCAGCGAGGCTCTGGTCGAAGAGCTCAGAGCGGTTGGCGTCAAACAGCAGCCGGGCTTTCTCCTGGGTCGTGGACTCGAGCTTGTCCCACAGTTCGTGGAGTTTGGCCAGACGCTCCGTCACGATGGGCTCAAATTCAGGCTTGGACTCCATGAGCTCCTGACCTTCCTGCATCCATGAATATAAAAAGAGAGGATGATGTTACTAAAAAGCCAC
>NW_024612754.1:0-1931 GCF_008729295.1 Plectropomus leopardus
TAATAATTTATTTAAGTACTTTTTCAAGTAATTTTCTTTTTCCTTTTTTTAACCTTTCTTTTTCTGGCATATTTTTTTGTGTAATTCTATTGTTTTTTCCCCATAATTTCTTGCTGACTTTTAAAGTAATTTCTTCTCAGGTTGCTCCTTTCTTTCCACCCATGATTTTGAAAGAAATCAGGCCATTTTGCTTGACTTTTAAAGGCTGGCACATATTAGAGTATCTGAAAAGAAAATATCAAATAAAAAACAAACAAAAAAAAAACACAAATAGGTCCTTTAAAGAAACATCATATTTTTATTGTTTGCTTCACAATGCGTTCACTAAACTTTTGTTTTCACTGTCGTTGGAGACATTTTTTTATTTTATTAATAGATAAAAACACAAGCAGAAACAAACCAATAGCAAAGAACAACAACTTTTCATCAATCATTTAGTTAGTATTCTCTCCCTCTCCCTCGGCAGCTCTGACGCGAGCCATTCAGTGGTGCATTTACGCGCCTCCTCCCAGGTGTATCTGGGGGCGTACCCCAGATCTCTCTTCGCCTTCTGATAGGAGAAGCTGAACGACGTGTTCAACATGGTGACGAGCTGCCATTTCAGCGGCGGGACGATACGTACGAAAGGTCGCAGAATCATGCACCCGATCTCGATTATGAAGCAGATGGTGTAGAGAAGCCACAGTGGGTACATGAGCTTCTCTTGAATGCTGAAGCCCAGAGGTGACATCACCACGTGGTTAAAGTCTGAATAACTCATGAGCGGTGTGTCGTCGGAAACGAAGTAAAACTTTCCTCCGATGGCGTTTCTTTTTTGTGGATCTTTGAGGCTGCGGGCTGCTTGGAGGTGCGCTGCGGCCACGTTGCCCACATACACAGGATTCACTTGGGCCTCTGGGAGAGACATACGATATAAAACATTCTTGTTTCGTATCCCATCGCCCATGTGGCCCAGCAGGAAGCGGCAGCCCTCCCCGTAGATATACATCGGCCTGAGGGCGCAGGTGGCCAGTCGGCCTCCGTTCTGGAGCACCTCGCTGTGGGCCTGCAGGGTTCGCTCTTCAGCCTCCTTCTTGGTCTTGCTGTAGGCAAACTTCAGAGTGCAGTCGTAAATCATGTCCTCGCTGCCGTTGATTATAGGATCACCTTTCCCATTCGGTCCCATCACCTCGATGGTGCTGGTGTAGATGAAGGACACCACGTTCTCTTGAATACAGGCCTCCAGGAGCAGCTGCGTTCCTGCGAAGAAAACACACTCAAACTGAGTTTACACATGTTTTTAAAAGAATCTTAATCACTATCTAGAGAAAGGCAAACTTTCTTTTACTTCAGTCACAGCAACAAGAAAGTTAGCAGATTAACCTTTTGAGACCTGGATCAGTTTTCATGTGCTGTGTTAAGATTCCTTCACAGTTGTTTAAACTTTCGAAATCTGAGCAAATTGGTTTATTTTCTTTCGAAAACATGCAGAGAAAAAGCACTGAACAACGTGATATTAGTAGCTTTGGAAAATATTTTTTTTTAAAGATAAGGAAAAATGTCCAAAAGACTATATTTATAATCATCATCATTATATATTTCAAAATTATTTTACAAAATTATTAATATTTGAAAGCACTTTTTCCAGGTAATTTTCTTAATTGTTGTTGTTTTTTTTGTTTTTTTTAATATTTATGTACTTTTTTGTGCTAATTTTTGGGCCATTTTGTTTTACGTTGCTTATTGCCCTTTTCCCATGGCTCTGAAAGACATTGAACCAATTTGTTCAGGTTTCAAAGTGTTGAACTAGGAGAGCTGCATCTACACTTTTATTGAGCGATGACTGAAGTTGAAGAACTTAAAAATTATTCAAGAGATGAAAATCATTTAATAGATTTAAATCCATAAGAGAAGAAAGGTGTGAAAATGCCTGAAGTTGAATTACTGAAAGA
>NW_024612755.1:0-3888 GCF_008729295.1 Plectropomus leopardus
AATCCTCTGAATTAAGACTCCGTGTGTGTGGTTGCTGTCTCATGTGGGAATCGAACCTCTCACCCCCGCACACAGACAACTGTGATCAACCCTCCGAGTGACACTAACACACATTAACCCACTTTAGTTTCAGCTCTGTGTTCTTACATCACTATGTCTTCCAGGTCTCGGCCGAGGTTAATCATCACACGACTGTATCTCCTCTCACCGAGAAGCCAGCTTTAGCCGCCGTTAGCTCGGACACAATGGCAGCCATATTGGATTACTGTGTTTTCACAAAACTTGTTTGCCCTCTCCCTCCCTCTCGCCGTCTCACATTCCCTCCCACACTCCCCTCGTCCCCTGGGAAACAGGGCCTCTCCGCTGCCATGGCGATGAAAGAGGGTGTTCAGCTGGAGGGGGATTGGAGGTTGACAGTTGCCATGGAAACCTGACCTTACGCCGCCCTCTGCCACTCTGTTCTCTACACTGGCGAAAAAAATCGCCAAAATAAAAGTGTTGGCATGACGGATGTTGGACTGTCATATGCTGGTTAATTGATAAAGAGCGGGTGACGCTCGCTGGCTTTGACTGGACCTCTGTGGGAAATGGAGTGGGACGTTAGCTGCCATCACTGTCTTACGAGGCCCTGGTTTAACTTAATGTGTTTTTTTCTGCTTCATCAACACCATTGTGTTAAAAATCCACTTCCCTTCAAGCCAAATACTGTGTGAATCTGTCTGAAGGATTTCTGAGTTTGTCCTCATCATGCTCCTTTTTTTGTTCCTTTCATTCATATTTTGTCTAAAGAGGAAGCGCTCCACATCCAGCACCAATAAACCCACTAAGTCTTCCCAGACTAGATGCTTTGGATCCTTGCAGCCATGTGCAAAACCTCAACATGCCTATTCCAAACCACAAAACTCAAATGACTAACAGCCTCTTCCTGGTGTATATTCTCAAGCTTTTATCTTAGGTAATGGCAGAGGAATGAGCATCCTATACACAGAGTCGTGCTGTGCTTTTATGCCTATAAAGTGCAGTAAACTATTTTGTGCTGACCACATGACGTATCTCTGCAACAGGAACTCTGAATGTCATGCAAAACGAACAAATTCTTATTTTGGATTTTGTACAGTTGCATTACACTGAAAAAGGACTTAAAAAAACACCAAGATCTGTCCTTCAGATAGTCGCTGCAGATTTGTATGAAGAAGCAGATTTCAGTGAAGTAAAGTAAACAATACGCTGAGGGAGAGTACTCGCAGACAAACCACATATTTTTAGACCGGCAATAAACTAAATCTAAACAGTGTTTTTATCTAATGGCTGTGGACGTTTAGCCTTCCCAGACTAAGAAACGTTGGCCAAAATAACAATCTGAATTCATCGCTTGGCCTAAATGTTTAGCCCGCCACCTCATAAAAATAGCAATTAAACAATTACAGTAATACTGTCCATACTTTAAAACCAGTTACACTGCAAGATGAGTCACTCCAAAACTCAGATGACAGCAGCTGATCTACTGCAGTCTCCATCATGTGAAATAAGGTAACAACAGAGTGTTATGGCGACCTGGTGGGTCACAGGTCCATTCTGAATAAACTGCAAGTGACTCGCAAATGCATTGAGTTTGTAATAAACACACTTTATTTTGAAGTGCAGTGAATTTCCAGCACAGAGCTTGTATTTTAAAGTGCTGATTCTGTTTTTATTTTTATATATTCTGTTTTCTGTTTTTGCAATATGTTTTATTTCTTTGTGTTCTAAGCCAATGTGTTGTCTACATTTTGTTTATTAAAATAACCACGTGGTTCATTACTTAATGAGCGGACCTTGAACTAATGACAAAAGAGAAATTTGGACCCATGGATGGACCAGTCTGGAACCACTGCTGTATGACATGCTGACTTGCACATATCTGTTGGTATGTCACCAATTTTTTTTTTTTAGAAGTTTTTACAAACACAAACATGTCAAATGTCTATATCATTAGCTATAACAATCATAGCCTTCGAGGCCCATATACATGAAAAATAGCTTACAAAGAGCAATTAAAAAGGACTATGAACAGATATTTATATCCTCAGAAGTGACTGCTGAAGGTGGAAAACAAACATGTTGGGAAAACCAAATACTGTGGTGATAACTAAAGGTTATTGTGAGAGCAGCGATAAAAGAAAAGGTCAGTTGAATCAAAAGGGCTAATTTTTTATATCATGAAATATGTTGTCGTGTTACATTTTGTTCTGAGGTGGATGGACGCTTCAGGAATGTCAAAAATGTAAATGGGGAGCATGAAAGTGTCAGTGTGTTTTGGTGCAATGTGCCTGTTAGATTATCTGCAACTGAAACTGAAACTGAACTGAAAAAAAGGTGAAGGTTACCACCAAAGCAAAGAGGATTCATTGTTTCATAGACCAAATGATTGATTGATTAATCAAAAAAACCTTTGGCAGATTATTTTGAAAAGAATTGTTGGTTTCAGTCCTAATTATCATATGATCAAGTTATTATATTATGATTAGTAAATACAATATTTTTCAAATATAAAGTCGAAGAAGAAAAGTGCAAGTTCTGAAATTGCTTGTCACAATATAAATATATGGTACTAAATTACAACCCACTTCTGCATATACAGTGAATATGACAGCTCTGTCAATGGTATGATGTGTTGAATTATGATTATTTAGTCAAAACAAACATATCTTGTGGCTGCACTGTGTTCTTGACTTGAGGGTACTGTAGATGAAAAAATGTGGGTCTCTGCAGGCTTATGGATATTTTCTTTCTTTATGAAGGCTGAATTTCAGTGAGAAAAAAAGAGGCTTCACATCAGACCTCTTTCGGTTTTGATTCTGAAGGACTGACATCAACTTTTAGCGTTGACCTTTCAGCTGAACAGAACACGACGTCACAACAGACGTTTGACCCGTTATACATATAATGAGACACATATGGTATGAAAAGCATATGAAAAGTGGTCAGGATGATCTTTTAAAGTGGAGTCTACATGAAACCTCATGTCCTTCAAAAGAGACAAAAGCCTGAATAGAGCAAAGAAACTGGTTTGCAATTCTAGCCTTGCATAAAAGATTCTGGGCTTCCAGACTGGATTTTGGGCCGGTGTCACTGGTTGTTATAGCAGCTTTTCTCGGCTTAATTTTTTAAATCAATTTGAAACATGAGGACCTGCTCATTGATCATGGTTAATAGTACTAAGTCTATGAAATCAGTTGTATAAACACTTCTTTGTCCCTGGAGTAGTTTTCTCAAGACTGGGACAATAACCCTGATGATGTCACAGTGATGTCATTGGGGTTATCTCAACTTTGGCTTGGAGAAAAATCTCTAACAGAAAGTCTTTGTTACGAACTGGATGTATGATTTTGAGACACGTGTGTTTGACAGGCAGGAAGGTTTCTTGTGAAAGACACTCCAAAGTTGCATCATGGGAAATATTGGATCTAATGTCTTTGGAGCTTGACCCTGCTTTGATTTGGACTTTTTGTGGTTGATGTTGTCCATCTCTCACAAATCTGCAAACTTCATAAAAGTGAATTACTGATGGGCCCTTTAAAGGACAGTTTTGGAAATACACTTAATCCCTGTTTTTGTTTTTGTGACTGAGATGAGAACATTGATATCACTCTCATGTCTGTATGATGAATATGTTGCTGGAGCTAGCAGAAAATTAGCTTAGCTTAGCATAAACAGGGGTAAACAGTTAGCCTGCCTTTGTACAAACACATCTACTAGCTCGTGTAAAGTTCACAGTTAACACATTTGATCGTATTTCAATTAGTAAACAAAACAATGTAAAAATGTCAGTGTGCCGCTTTAAAGGTCTAGTATGGCCGATTTATTGGCATCCAGCAGTGAGGTTGAAACACTGCAACCAACTGAAAC
>NW_024612756.1:0-3068 GCF_008729295.1 Plectropomus leopardus
GTCCTCTATACAGCTCAAAATGAGACAATATTGTCCCATGCATACACTTGAAAGCATTCAAATGTAGCTGGTGGAGCAAATTTGACCTAGTTTATATACAGTTTATATACAGGTCAATTGTTTAATCTATGGAAATCCAAGTCGAGGAAAAATGTACGTAAGTGGAGTAGAAAGTACAATATTGTCTCATTTTGAGCTGTATAGAGGACTAAAAGTATAAAATGGCATGAAATGTAAATACTCAAGTGGAAGTACTTCAAACTTATTCTTAAATGCAGTACTTAAGTAATTAGTTACTTTACATCATCACTCATAACTTGACTCCAAAGTAATAGAAAGTGTATTCTTAGTATAGACTATAGTTACTCACACAAAGTAATATAACGTTTATTCTATACTAAGTCAACCTTGATTGATTCAGTCTCTCCGCTTCCAAGATCATCTCTCTCATCTGCTGTGTATCAGTTACAATGACTATAGACATTCTGAGATGTAGATAGTACTGAATTAAGGAGCTGGTCTGACGTTGCAACAAGTTTAACTTACTTTTCCAATCTAATAATGTGAGAGAAAAATGAGAGGATAAGCACATTAGCTCAAGTACGGTACAATTTTAAGGTATTGCACTTTATCCAAGAAGACTGCTTCAATTATTTATACACCACAACGATTCAGAGGAATTTTTGTTTTTACTATATTATAACTTAAAGACCTACCTTAATGATGAAGATTTTAATAAATTAAAATTCCCATATACAATGCATATATATTCAAAATTAAACTAAATTAAACCACTAAACAGTATAAGCCAGTGATGTTGTTAGGCCTGGGCGTCCGAGGCTTCATCCCTTAATGATCTACAAATATAGCCATTGATCTAAATATTTAGGGTATATAAGGCTATATTTCAAAAATAAGAATAGGCCCAATAATGATAAAAAAGCAGTGTATATAATAATATGTCAGTCTATTCATGCTTGTACTTGAATAAATGCACTTAGTTACATTCCACCACTATTAACATAAATTAATCAATCTAACTTTTTCCAACTCTAGTCAATACATGTTTATTGATAGCAGTTATATAGTATTCTGTTTTAAGTAAATACTAAGAACAACAATATTTTTTTATATTAAAATTGATAATCATCATGGAAAGAAAAAACACGACTTTTTAAGGCAAATTGAGGTGCAAGAGCGCAGAAAAGCTTCAAAATAGAGCATGTGCATTAAAAACAAAATTCCTTTTGAGATGACCTCAGGCGGGGCCCGGGGGGTCCCAATCCTTCAAATTCCTAGAAACGCCCCTGGTTTAGGGTAAAATCTAAAATCGGACTGAATTTGAGAAGAAAAGTTGAATCATGATGATATTAACTCAACTTGTCTTCTCAAACACTGACATTTTTAAGTTTAAACAAAGTAGTTTATCTTCATATCCCAATTTTTAAAATTTGTTTTGTTGACCGGATAATCTCCTCAAAAAATTGTTATATTAATACAGTGTCAGGTAAGCTAGCCACATGTTATTAAAACGCAAAATTCAAGATAAATATTGGGACTTTTTTACCAACAGATTTTATTTAATTATAACTATTTACAGGGTGGCTGGGTTAAGTTTTTTTTTTTGGTCAAGTTTTTCTATCTATCTATATATCTGTCTGTCTGGGTGTCTATCAAATTCGTATCAGCTTTATCTGCATTAATGTTTTTGTTACATTGTTACCAAAGTTAGCTCTTCTTACATAGACTTTGTTTGATGTGTTGTCACTTTTACATAAAGTATCTCATACTTATATCTCCACCACTGATTTTGTTAATATGAACGATTTTCAAGTTTACTGATTTTAAAAATAGGCTTTAACTAAATTTCTCGGATATTGACGACAAGACTCCTGGTTTTGACCCTGAAGTCTTCTCTCTGGAGCCCTGGCGGAAGCGGCACAGCCTGTAAGCGATGCGTTTTCCGCTCGCGCGAACGAGCATTTGTCCTCTCTTTCTGCCGCTGAAGTTTTGTCCATGTCAAACTTTGTGCCGTCTGCAGGACGCAGAGCAGCCCGGTGTGGCTGCAGCATCAGCGGCAGCTGCTCTTCTCCTCTTCAACACAGTAACTTATTACTCCTAATCCCCCCAGACTGTCACCAAATCAGCTGCATGAAACAAGAATCTCATTTGTTAAACTGGAGCTGCTGCAGATGGAAGATCGATTGTTTTCCACCACAGAAATCTCTAATTGAGTGAATACAGACCGCAAAGGCGGATTAGAGAGAAAGGAATGAGTGGAAGAGAAATCACCCGGGCCTTGTGGTTCTGAGAGCCTGTACTGTAACCAAGAGGTCAGAGGTTCAAGCCCCGCCTGCCGCCAACTGTGCGCCCATCCGCAGCCAGCACACACATGGATCTGCAGGTAAAAATGGCTCACAGGCTGCGGCCTCAACACACCAGCAATATCACACTTTTCTGTTGTTTTTTTTTTTTTTTTTTTTGCTGTTTTTATTAAAAGTCACTCCGCGTCTCCACAACCCGTGAAAATGTCTACTTTCCACTCAGATGCACCGCATTAACTGCAGGGGGCGAATTTGTTTGTCTATTTTTATTTATGTCACGGAGAAGATTGATGTGAGCATGTTGGTGGAGAGACAGAGCTAACTGTGCTGTGCTCCTCGTTTAGCCTAATTACAGCCTTAGCAAGTCAGCAAAACCAAGACCTTCAGCACACACGCGCACACACACAAATCTATTTACACTGTTAAGTGAAAATATACCTTTAAAGTGGTTAAAACAAATACATAGACTCTAATAAAATAACTTCTAGACAGAGTAATTTATCATTAAATTGGGGTAGATTAAAAAAAATAAAATGAAATATGAAATTATTGAATGATAATAACAGGCCCAATAATAAAAAAATGATAAGTCTTGCTTAAATTTTCCCAGGCATCTTATAATTTTGAAAGATTTTATGCTTTATTTTGAAAACGCGGGTAATAATACAATTTAATTTACGCAAATTAAATAAATTGAATTATAGGCAATAATTATAAACGTATGTATTCAAAATGAAAAATATA
>NW_024612757.1:0-1461 GCF_008729295.1 Plectropomus leopardus
AATATAATGCAACGCAATACAACACCTGGCCTCAAAAATGTTCATACAGTTGAATCCATTTTATGAATTAAATAAAGTTATAAGTTAACAAAGTTATTTCATATTTGTTATTCTAAAATGGTTCATTCTGCATAAACACTTGGAGGTTTATTTCTATGCTATTTAATGCTATTGTTATCAGTATTAAATAATAAATATGCCTATGAAAAAAGAGACAATAAACAAATAAATTCATTCATAGTTTTTTTAAAAGGGTGTTTTTCCAGATAACTACTTTTATTAATTTCAGGGCACATATATTTTATGATGTCACATTTATTTTTTTAAGGGGATTTTTATTTAACAATGTCACATTCTGAAAAACAGTAAATTTATAATTGCTGTATTGTTTTTTATTTATTTACTTAATTTTTCATTTTTTCTTTCTACATTTATTAATGTTGTCTGTTACCTGCCAAGAGACTAGGGATGTAAAAAAAATAAAAATAAAAAAAACATACAAACAAAACATACAATGCAACTAAATAAATAAATACATTTGAAAAATTGCTGAATTTTTTTAAAATATGAAAAATAAAAAAATAAAAACTATTTCTTTTTCTATATTTACATTTATTTATTTATTGAAGCATGTATTTTTTTCAGGATTTATTAATTACATATTCATTTTTATTTATTTATCGTGCATATTTTTTGACTATTTATTTACTAACATTTACATTTATTTATATTTTTATTGCCTCTTATATTCATTTCAGGAGTTATTTCACAGCGACATTTATTTATTTTAAATTCATATATTTATTAAAGCCTGTTTTCGTGTTTGTGTTTTAATTTTAATCTAATATTGACACTAATGGGTTTCCATACTCTGAGGCTGCCCATGCAGCTGCCTGAAGGTCTTTCACTTGTAAACATTCCTCATTCAGCCTGCACAGCCTCTAACAGAAACCCCACTTTTTAAAAAATCACTCTTTAATGTTTGTATTTATTAACATTTTATCGCTGACGGTGTTTGACCGCTGATGAAACGTTGCATCAGTCAGCGTCACTTTGTCCTAAATCAAGTTTACTGTCGTTCAAATGTCTCACTTTAACCTCCGGAGTTAATTATTGATTTTTATAATCACCGTCGGCGGACATCAAACGCTACTTTACACTTAAAGTGCGACGTTGCCGTTAAATCCGTTAAATTCAACTTTTGTGCACCGACCGACCGACCGACCGACGAGCTGAAGATGAACCCGAGCGGAGCGCACCGCCGCGGGAAGACTTTCCTCTTCACGTCCGAGTCTGTGGGAGAGGGACACTCCGGTACTTCAAAAAATACTTCACTCTTTATTCCTACATGCAGTACTCATGTTTTACTCTTTACTATAACACGCAGTACTCATGTTTTACTCTAACATGCAGTACTCATGTTTTACTCTTTATTATAACATGCAGTACTCATGCTTTACT
>NW_024612758.1:0-5073 GCF_008729295.1 Plectropomus leopardus
AGCTTCTGTGCCGGTGTTGTGGGACTGTACTTTATTTATTGGGGGGGTTAATTTAAAGTAAATATAAAATATGACCTTTTCAAGTTGTATGTCCCGCACCTAAGCCAAAATTGAAATCACAAGTCCCCCCTCAGTACTTATATTTTTAAAAAATGCATGACCCGTTTTGCAGCATCCCTTCCCCCCTCATAGATAATGAACAGTCCCTATCCGTAAGCACCAAGGAAGGCCCACGCAGCTAAAAGGAGCATGTGCAGAACGCTGAGTCCATTTACAGTCAGACTGAAGTGTTTACATGATAGAATAGCTTGATTTCTCAGTTGTGTTTTCTGTGTGTGTTACTCTGATTTCGAGAAAGTTTATTCAGTCCGATTTCAGTCAGACTAACATGTTAACATGTTTTTTCAAAGTCCACTTTTAGTTGGACTAACACAGTAATTCAACTTTTTCTACCATCACGTAAACGCACTGATCGAAAGAAGAGCAGAGAACGTCAAAGAAGGCTTTTCTCCACAGAGAGGATGCTTTCACTCTTCATTCAACTCTCTGTCTTTATTGATCTGATTGGTTGAAGTCAGCCTGTGACTGACAGATGGTTCACCAGAGCACCTTCCAAGTATTATTTGGAAATCACCTCACTGTTTCCAATGATGGCATCTCAGATGGTTCTGTTTAACAAATCATCTGACAAGACAGTTTAATCAGAATTTATTTGATGCTCAGTTCTGAAGCTGTTCTATTCCAATAAATGATAAATATAGCAACTTATGATCAAACCGTATCCAATTCAGGCTTAAAATAACAACTTCATGTTAGGTCCTATTTTCATAAACCTGCTCAGTGAAGAAGCTTTGGAGCTGTTTGGACAAAGCTGTAAGCATTGCTTCTGCTGATTCTCATCTTTGTGCTAAGCTCGGCTAAAAAAATGCTCTGGACCTGTCTCTGGATGCAAACTGTTCTTGTCATCTGACTCTTAGTGTGAAAGACAAATTTCCCAAAAATGTCAGCCTGTAATCATCACATTCATTTAGAGAGTTTGGTATAATCACTGTAAAATGCATGTGGAAGCACTGTGAGCTCTGTGAAGCCAGACTATTATTAGAATTTAGTTATTTAGTTATTAATTAATTTAGTTATTAATCAAAGTGTCCTCCGCAGTGACGGGCCCCTTAAAGGAGAAACAGATCGCGTACGTGTGCAGAGAAACCCTCCAGGTAAGGCTTTCACTGTGAAAGGCAGCTTGTTGAAATCTCTAAAGATATTCTGCTGACAGAGTGACTCATGTGTTTTTTTCCCAGCCACACAAGAGCTAAATAGTATTTAACCTCGCCAGACCACTAAATATACTGTAGAGGTAAAAGCTGCTGCGGAACAACACAGCGTGCTGACTGTCTGTCAGTGAGTGACCTTCAGCTCGCTGTTTGTTGGAGAATCAACAAAAAACGTTCAAATTATAAAGGACGAAAACCCAAAAGAAAACTCAGTTTGAAAGGTCAGAGAGAAAAAGTTTCTCCAGCATATCTAAATAGACTGATGATTGTGAGTGATGACATTGCCATGGTAATCCCCTGCAGTCTAACCTGATAAACGAGCATTCCTGCGTCCCTCTACTTCCTTTTACAGTTCTTAGGAATTCTGTGCCATTGTTCAGTTTTCTTTTCATCCTAAATGTTGCTTTGTTTTGCAGTTAAATTACATCATTTAAACCAAAATTACAGTTTTTGTGTTACACTTGGTTTCAAATGGTCAAAAACACATTTAGATTAAATCGTTGTGGATGAAAACTCTACAACAATAAGTCTAACCATCATAAAAGATGTCTGATTACCGACTGACAATGTCTAATATTTCTGTTCTGAGCAATACAAATGATACATAACGTGGACTCAAGAGAACAACGGATTGTTCATCACGTCAGGAATGCTGAAACTTAAAGCTCTGGTTGACTTAAAGACCATTCATTCATTCATTAGTTATTTTCAGGGCAAAAAGCAGAGGATTACCAGTAAATATCCAAAAATTGTTTGTTTTTAGTTCAGAGGCCGAGGATCATAGAAGTAAATTTATTTTTAAACTTCAGTATGCATGAACTACTTTAAAACAAATGTGTATTTCAGTGTTTGGTGTCAACCTGTGGAATTCTTCAGAGAATGATTTAAAAGGTAGCATCAGAAAAATCAGAAAAACACATTAAAGTAGTTTTAACCCTTAGGGCCCGCTTTAATGTTACACACACACTTGCATCACTCACAAAATGCACTTTTCAAAATCAAGCATTAAAAAATATCATACATATCATAATATTATTTTCTACTTTCAGTAGTTTTTTTAGCCAACACTAGTTCTTATAATACATTAAATTTTCATTCATTTTCAGGATTTTAACCCCTTAATGCCAGGTTTTTATCATGATGCCACCTTATTTATATTTATATATACTACATGGTCAGTGGCATATGTCATATGATGATGATGATTAGCACATTGATTTTTATACATTTTTATTTTTTGTAAAGGTTTACATACTCACACTCATACCGATCTGCACACAAAATGCGCTTTTCAAAATCATGCTATACATTTTTTTTTACAATAACATAATTTTCTACGTTCATTGACTTTTTTTTAAACCAATATCAGTCCTAAACTTGAATATCAAATATTCACTAATTTTCATCATTTTAACCCTTTAAATGCCAGATGTATTTTGTTTACATGATCCTTCACATAAGATTCTTCACTGTAGCTGTTCTTTCTAAAACAGTTTGTAGTTTTGGGTTTTATTGTATATCAACAGACCATTATTCTTTATGCATGAGAAACATTTTGCTCATAATCTCCTGATTATCATAGAGCACCCTGTTCTGGAAAATAAATGACAAATCGTTCAAATGAAAGAAGGCTGTCATCTCATTGGATGATCATGGGAGAAGTCCCAGTTAAAAATCTTTTGAATGACTCTTTGATGTTCATAAATCTATTCTAAAGCTTCCTGTATGTCTGATGTTTGGAGGTTCCCATCCCATATTTCCACCAATGGCCCAAAGTAAAGTTAATGTATGTACCAGTATTACTACAAGTTGCACTGCCCTACACCATTTTTACTTTTACAAAGAATAGAGGAAGCATCCAGATCCATAGGTGTAGATTTGGGGGAAAACACAGGGTGCACGTCTTTCTCAATATTTAGAACATGTGCATTTGCAAATAATAGATAGAATAATAATAATAGACAATATATACCCAGAATCTGCACAAAGCTCAGCTGATTTTCATTCTGTGTGTTTTTTTCACAGGGCTTATATCACCTGCACGAAACTGGCAAAATGCACAGAGACATAAAGGTACGGCAGTTTTTTAAAAAATTGTAGAGCCAGGTCAGAGTTTGAACGTGGCCTTATGTGGTGATGGACACGAAAAGTGTGAAAATGACGTGGTGACAACATAAAAACAATGCCAATGCAAAGTCAATCAGAAAAATTCTAATAATTCTGTAACATAATTTTAATTATGATCATTACAAATAAAGTATCGTCCTAGCTTATTTAATTTTTTTCTAAGACATTCCCCTTTTTACATCTACTTTTGTAAATCTGCTTGTACTTATTTTTTGAACATTTATTACCTAGTTGCTCATTGCCTTTTTTTAGGTTAAGTAAAAAAAGAGCTAGAAAGTCAGCATAGGATGGATGGGTGCATGGGTCAAACAAACATGGTCTTTTAACCAGGAGATCGCTGTTTGTGTCCGGTGTGAAACCAAAAATGACTACAGATTTTATGTAACTACACAAGACACTTTACACAGGTACTTAATGTAACTACGAAAATACATAAGTTACATCATTTTGAAAGTTAGTTTGTTATTTTAACCAAAACCAAAGTGTTTTCCTAAACATAACCAGGTATGTACTATAGTAGACCGATATATCGGTCAGCAGATATTATCGGCTGATATTGGCCCATCACAGATATATCTGTATTTGCTTATGCATTGTCCAATATGCATGGTATGTAAAGTTCATTTTTAACAGAACTTGATGCAGAAAAAGATGCTTAGAGCAATTAAGAATGATCAAATTCCCAAAGAGGTTTACCATTTCAGTACACTGATTTCATTTTCATAATTCAAATTTTTATTTGTTTATTCAGTGAAACATGAACAAACCGACGGTATTGTTGTTGGACTTTGACATATCCACTGGCCTCTGGCAGCTACACATTCTCAGATTTACAAAAAAAAGTAATACAGCAACCGCAGTGGTACAGCTGTACCCCAGATCATTACAATGCCACAGACATATTAAAAACAAAAAAGCGTGCCTATGATCTATTAAAACTTTCAACTTCATTGTTGGCCCCGGCTACTGATTTCACTTTTCACAATAAAAATGTATTGTCACACTATAAAATATCCTGCTTTCATTACGTTATCTTTGTCACAAGTAGTTGATAACCATATCTGAGGGATAGTTACATCTCATGATTACATGTATACATAACAGCGGCGATATATCAGTATCGCCATTTGTTTACTCCCTGACATTGGTAATGGCATCGGCCCAAAGAAATCCAGTGTCGGTTGGGCTCTAACTCTAAATCTAACCAAACTGCAACTGTTTGACAACAAAACTGTGAATGTTTGCAATAGACTTTGCACTGTTTTCGTGTTGCTATGACATCATTTTAACACATTTCATGCCCACCATCACGTAATGCGCTAAGACTTTGTGTCCATTCCACATATTTCTTTGAGACTGTAGCTCATGATTGTGATCTAACGTCATGAAATTGGGGGTTTACATCAGTGTGTGTGTGTGTGTGTGTGTGTGTGTGTGTGTGTGTGTTCTCTCTGCAGGGAGCCAACATCCTTCTGACAGAGAGAGGAGATGTGAAACTGGGTCAGTGGTGATCTGTAATGGATACACACGTTCACATTTGCAGTACCTCTAACTGCTCACACTCATCCCGTGTGCTTAAACAGGCCGTCTATGATAGATTTTAGCTGCTCAGCCTCACTGTGACTCTTTGTGTGTGTGTGTGTGTGTGTGTGTGTGTGTGTGTGTGTGTGTGTGT
>NW_024612759.1:0-4660 GCF_008729295.1 Plectropomus leopardus
ATTACTTGAGTAAACGTACTTAGTTACATTCTACCTCAGCTATTTCTGCCTTGTGTGGAGGAGAAAAGAAATGTGTTGAACTCCTTTCTGAAATATGACAATTTAAGATTTCCTCAGTCATTCGAGAAGTAAACAGTTGACAGGAAAATCCTCAAGAAATTGCATAAATTGTTGGTCTGCACTTTTAATTTCGGCATTAATCAAACCGTTCAAATTAAACTTAATAATAAAAAATATCGACTTAACCGATTATTCTGTTAGTTCTTCTAATCAACACTGGCGCTGCGCACAGTGAGGAAACGGTGGTAATAGTTTCTAAAAGTTTAGATTTTATTAACATAAAGTGCTGCTTGTTGGATCCATGTTATGCCGAAATTGTTAGGACCCCATGGCGACTCAGAACGGCATCTTAATTTTTTTTTGCAAAGTCTCTGCTGTTTCTCAGGAGGTGATATTCTTATAAACCCTCACATTTCAAACGGAATTCAGCTCACAGCTCTCCACGCCACCGCAGCGGGAATTTTGCCCCGCTGAAGTCATTAGTAGAGACGAGCTGATGAACTGTGTTGTGCGGGTGAGCGCCACCTAAATGCTCGTGTCATGTGGTTGACAGTGTCGGTTTTTAACGAGCGCTCCCATCACGCTGGGTTAGACCCCGTATTGCCATGTTGCGGCAGCGCGCCCGTTAGAAATAATAAAGCGCTCCGTCTGTGAGCAGCGGCTGCGCGCCGTCGGGTCTGGTACCCCTGTGCCAAAAAGGACTTCACCCCACCTCCCCAAGAGGAAATAACGGCGGCTCTTCTCTCCGCTCGGCTGCATTCAGGCAAAAGGTTAAAGCCGCCGAGGGGTGAGGAGCGTCAACTAAGGATACAAGTTTGAGATAAAGATGTCAGGAGCAGCTGCGGGATGCGGGTAAGTTTCTTCACGCTGTCATGTCTGGATGAAATTCTGCGGCGGATTGTGGCGTATAAATGCATATTTTTTTCACCTTTATGTAGGTGTGTGTTGAATTAAAAGCACATCTGAAAAGTTATGTGACGTGGGAACATGTCAGAGCTGTCATGTGCGGGGCTCAGTCTCGGTCGAGTAAAGTGGGTCAGGGAATGGCGCGTGGCTGCTTGTATCCAGGCACCTGCCGGGTTTGTTTTGGTGCGTCTGGAAGTGGCAGATTATTGGAGCATGGACCAACAAACATCCGGCCACCGTAGGATCCAGGATGCTTGGCTTTTCAGTTTCTTTTGTGCTGATGCTGCTTTTGGACATCATGAATGAATGAATGTTGCGCGTTGGAGGAGACAGTTTGGATGATGGTGATGATGATGATGATGATGATGATGATAATGGTGGTGGTGGTGGAGATGATGGTTGTGAATGGGGGGCACTTACCTGTTGCAACCCAACTGACCAGTTTAAAATTTGTCCGAAAAGTGCATTGTGGTGCATTTTAGACATTTGTCGTTCCTGCGCACACCCAGCATGCTTGGCTTTTCATTTTTCATGTGCTGATGCTGCTTTTGGCCATCGTGAATCAATGAATGGGGTGTTGTTGGAAACAGTTTGGATGATGATGGAGATAATGGTTTTGTATGGGATGGCACTTAACTGCTACAACCCACCTGACCAGAGTAAAATAATCCAAAAAAGTGCAGTAGTGCATTTTGTTGCTCATGCACAAAATGCATCATGCCTCATCATGCACATTTCATAAGACAGTTTGGATGATGATGATGATGATGATGATGATGATGGAGATGATGGTTAGGTATAGGATGGCATTTACCTGTTGCCACCCAAATGACCAGTATATTCCTCCAGAATAGTACAGTGGTGCATTTTGTCACTCTTGTACAAATTGCACCCAGCATGCACATTTCATATAAAATCACACAACTGCATCATGTTATTTTTTAATAACAAAAAAAATGCTGTTCAGGAAAGGAGAATTGATTTTACTGCATTTATGTTGGAGAATGCATCCAGCAGTAGAGGAAACACTGACTTCATAAACATGCATGTCAGAATTGGGTCTAAGAACCAATAACTTGATTCACAGACGAAGAGGAAAAAAAAAAACAAAACAAGACATGATTGTCTGAGCTCCTCTTCTGCTCACCTCCTCCTCCTCCTCCTCGTCCTGCAGCCGGTGTGAGGGCTTCATTGGAGGCTCAGAGTACCTGAGAGTCAGCGAGAGGCTCCTCTCCTCCTGCAGGCTTTGGCAGTGCCTCTTCTTTTGAAAGCTCATTTCCCATGCCTTTCATGCCTGCAGTTTAAACCCTTTGATGTTTTCTCGCGCTGAACCCTGTGCATTGAAACCGCTCTTGAGTATGTTAATGTTCTCTGATTGACTTATGAATCTTTTAATTAACCCACTTGTATGCGCACCGCAACATTGTCCTCGATGAAATGCCATCAGGAGGAAACGGAGCCATGACAGAATGACATGCCGTCAATGGGGATTTCAAAGTCAATGGCAGTTTGTGTCTTAAATGATCGTCGGTTTGATATTGTCTGCAACTTGTTTCTGTGAGAAATCCCTCGCACTGGGTACAAAAAAGTAGTGCTTTATACACTGGTGGATCTGGTGATTAAGACTTCAGCTACACTATGCAATATTAATGACTTTGGAAGATATCAAAGGATGAACCTCAGAGATGCAATAGCCTGAAGTAAGCCTACATTAATAATGTGCTTAATTCCATCAGCAATTCCAGTGTTCCTTCAGCGCTTTCATGTTGAGCCTTGTGCCCAAATCAAAGCTTTTAATTATTCCATACATTTTCATTTTTCGCAGGGTTTACATTTACTCAGCTGCCTTATTTTTCCAAGTGTTTTTTTTTTCTTGCTTTCAAAGCTCAGTATCCACACATTTTCGCACAGAAAAATATCCTCCTTACATTTGTCACTATGGATTTTTCAACGTGACTTTTAATAATGGATAACGCAAACTTGCACTGCTGCACCCTGCATGTATGTGCAAAGTGTGTGTGTGAAATAGGATTAGTCATGTGATTACCACTAACAGTCAGTAGGTGGCAAAATGCTCTCAGGGATAAGAGGAGATCTATCACGGCGCCGTGTGACATTCTGAAGGGCAGCTCGCTGTAGTCAGAGATGCTCAGCTGAGTTGCAGAGACATCGCTGTTGCTTCTCTGTCTCATCCCATTTAAGTCTTCAGAGGATGAAACTCGGGCCGGTTTCAAAAAACAGATTCAACCTTATTACAGTGCTAGAATTTCCCTCACTGCGCTGTCAGAGAGCATAGGCTTCAAATGGCTCAACTGCGTTTGAGGAGTAAGTGTTGAATTCTAATGTGTGGGGTGTGCCGTGTCCCAGAGTGCACATTAGGGTTACGGTGATGGTGTGTTTTGAGGGCTTGTTTCAAGGCTGGATTTCCAGCCAGGGGCCTGGAAAGCCACGGGTCCACTTTGTTTCAGTTGTGTAATTTGATTTATTACAGAGTTTCTCTCAATGTCCACTAACCACTTAGAGTTTTTACTTTTACACCAACTCTGATGAAAAAAACCTGAAAACACTCATGCCTAAGAGAACTTTTGATCATCTTTTGTGATCGAAATGTTTTTAATAATTTTAACATATTGACTTTATAAAAAATTACAGATGATACAGATGTAAAATAAAAAAGGTCCATAATTGAAAAAAAGGGAAAATAAAAGACCTAACTCAAAAGGCAGCCACAGCACCCCAAAAACTCTTTAACAGAACAGTATATACCTACACATAAATGCTCATCCTGTCCCCTCCTACTCTGTACCCCCCTTTTTTTTAGTGAAGTGAGACGTCAGGTTAGACCATACAAGACAAAACTTAACCAAAAACTTAACCAAAACATTGGGTGACATGACAGAAATGCAAACAAAAAAAAAAAAAACAACAAAAAACAAAACAAAACAAAAAAAACCCTAACACCTAACCCTATGCCCTCTTTTTTTTCTTTTTCTTTTTTTAGCGAAGCCAGACAAGACAGAAGTTACACCATTGGGTAAAATAACAGGACTGCAAACAGACATAAAAAAACCAAACAAATATAACCCTAACACTGTACCCACTCTAAGATTTTGCACCATGTGACCTCTAAAATGGCCATATTTGGCTAATTTTTTACAGATGCTATTTACCTTGGCAACCACATTGTCCCAGTCGTCTTTGTCATTAGTTAAGGACACTCTGTAAACTCTGGCTTATGTGGGCGCAGAATAAAACGATATTCTATAATAAAACCGATTACTGTCTGCCCGAATTCTGCTTCAGTGAGGTTTGGTGGCACAAGAGATTTGTCTCCTCACAGGTGTGGGAGTTCTAGTAAAGGTTTTTGAGCCACTCTCAGAGATTTTTTAATAAAAGTAATAGCATGGGCCAGTCCCATGGATCAATTCTACATTTTGTATTTAGGTAGAGTGACTTGTAAGAGTTGTACATTAATATATAAATGTAAGCATGTACAACATATTACAAACAATTACAGCACAATGAACATTCATATATTAACCCTTTGAAACCTGAACACATTGGCTTGATTATTTTATAAACTATGCAAAGAGGGCAATGAGCTACTGAACCAAACATTAGCAATAATTTACTAAAAACTTACAAGAAAATCACCTAAAAAGAAGAAGAAAACAAAAATAAAAAACAAACAAAT
>NW_024612760.1:0-1099 GCF_008729295.1 Plectropomus leopardus
AATAGCGTGGCGAAACACGCCATAGCATAGAAATTTTCAAAAACTGCTGAAAACACCTTGATTTTGCATGTTGAAAAAATGACCCAAGAAGCAAGGCTATAGTATGGCGAAAAAGTCAAAAAATGACATTTTCCAAAAACACCTGAAAACAACTGAAAACTGCATAAAATAGTGTGGCGAAACACGCCATAGCATAGAAATTTTCAATAAAGGCCGAAAACAACCTAATTTTGCATGTTGAAAAAATGACCCAAAAAGCAAGGCTATAGTATGGCGAAAAAGTCAAAAAATGACATTTTCCAGAAACACCTGAAAACAACTGAAAACTGCATGAAATAGCGTGGCGAAACACGCCATAGCATAGAAATTTTCAAAAACTGCCGAAAACACCTTAATTTTGCATGTTGAAAAAATGACCCAAAAAGCAAGGCTATAGTATGGCGAAAAAGTCAAAAAATGACATTTTCTAAAAACACCTGAAAACAACTGAAAACTGCTTAAAATAGCGTGGCGTAACACGCCATAGCATAGAAATTTTCAAAAACTGCCGAAAACACCTTAATTTTGCATGCTGAAAAAATGACCCAAAAAGCAAGGCTATAGTATGGCGAAAAAGTCAAAAAATGACATTTTCTAAAAACACCTGAAAACAACTGAAAACTGCTTAAAATAGCGTGGCGAAACACGCCATAGCATAGAAATTTTCAAAAACTTCCGAAAACACCTTAATTTTGCATGTTGAAAAAATGACCCAAAAAGCAAGGCTATAGTATGGCGAAAAAGTAAAAAATTTACATTTTCTGAGAGCAACTGAAAATAACGGAAAACTGCATCAAATAGCGTGGCGAAACTCGCCATAGCATAGAAATTTTCAATAAAGGCCGAAAACACCTTAATTTTGCATGTTGAAAAAATGACCCAAGAAGCAAGGCTATAGTATGGCGAAAAAGTCAAAAAATGGCATTTTCCAAAAACACCTAAAAACAACTGAAAACTGTTTAAAATAGCGTGGCGAAACATGCCATAGCATAGAAATTTTCAAAAACCTCCGGAAACACCTTAATTTTGCATGTTGAAAAAATGACCCAAAAAGCAAGGC
>NW_024612761.1:0-4631 GCF_008729295.1 Plectropomus leopardus
ATTATTATTATTGACTTCGGAATGACAACTGGGCCGCACAAAATACTACCCATCTCCATCCAAGCAGCGCTCAAACATTATTCAAAACTTAGTCTGCGTTTAGTTTATGTGAGAGACTGTACAATTATGACATATAAAAAAAGAAGTAACCACAGTAACATTTTCACTGGCCTCCATTCTGCTTTCTACTGTTTACTAACTATCTGTGATATCAAACGTGACACACCAGCAAAAACAAAAAAAAAAACAGAAAGGCATACGTGTCTGCTACAGAGCTGTGCACACTGATTCCCCCAAAAGTAGCCACAACTTAGACTTAGTATCACATCCAGAGCAGTGCCCGTGTTTAGTTGCAGGAACTTGCCCCAAAGCGTGCAGAATAAAGTAGAAACAAGCAGAACCTGTGATAATAGATACACGTGAAGTTTCAGGTTGTAATGTTCCTGTTAAAAGTTAATTGAGAGTCTCCTGAGCTGTACCAACGATGGGATGAGACTGGTAATAATGGGCACCAGACAGGAACCAATACGACCCAATGTATTCTGCAGTTGTTGATCATCATGTCACGGATTCATGTGCGAGTGACCTCGGGACTGATCTCCGCTTCATCACAGATGGTAGTGTCTAATTACACATTCCCAACATTTGGGGGGCTGGTGAGAACACGAGCAGAATGTATTAATTACCCGCCGTGTTCAGATGGAAGCAGCTCTTTTAATGGCATAAGATCCAGTCACACTGTATGTGCCGTGGGAGTGTATGTTGGTGCATTACGTAACGGCCACATCAGTGTAATTGGTCAGTAATGATCTTTCTGCAGACTTCACTCGCTGACGTCACAGAAATCTGCTCTTTGGTTTTGTTTTTTTGGTTGTCTGCAGACAAAAAAGGTCCAGAGCCCAGAGGATGTTTTATTTATTTCATGCTGAGGCTGAAATTAGACGACGGTGACACGATGATGAGGTGGTTTGACTCGGTGTCCGTCACAGCGGAGCTCAGACAGTGGATTTTGATACGGAGCTGTCAAAGGAACACTTTACTGCTTCAAATTCATATTTTAGACTTTTTGTTGTCAAACTGAGACTGAAAGGCACAAATACAGAAAATAAACATCAGAAAAGACAAGAAGACAATGGTGCTTTCTTCCGTGATTTAACCACTGCTGTCAATATTAGTTATCAAATCATATTTCTGAGACAAGAGTAAACATGCAGCCATGCTAGCAGCTCTGTGAGGCTGGACTGCGGTGCTTTGAGCGAATCATAAGCAGTGTTTTTCTCCTCTCTGTATCACCGTTTTTTCTTTTAACTTTATCTTCAGTGTTACGTAACAACAGACACACAGGCGTCTTCTGAATGATGTAACAAATCTATAGATTTGTGTTAAGCCTGCCAGCTTTGATTATTTAAATTTTATTCCAGAGAAACCTTTTTTTTCCCACCACTTTGGCATCGCTCGGCTACTGTTGCTATGGAGCCAATCAGAGGTGTGATTCAGAATTATAGGAAACTCAAAACACTTTGTTGTTTCAGCTGTGAACAAAACATGGTGCCACAGCTGTTGAATTAATCCAAAACTGATCCAGAAATTGAAAGTCAATTTATTTCTGCTGCAGACTGCAGTTTTATCAGCGTAGTAATCTTTGTTTCAGCCTGCTGTTAGCGTCTATGTGACAGGATTCTTGATCGACTTCCCAAAGTTTTAATTTCCACAGGTTTGTACTTTTTACTGTGAAACAATCTGCTTTGATTAAAAAGTTCATCTTAAGGACTGATGATTTGACTAGGAGAGTTTCATACTGATCCCAACCCAAGAAGAGCTCCAAATATCACCTACACACACAACTGCTATTTCTCTGATAACATCAGTACACTGACCCTAACAGAAACCACACAGTCGGTGTGAAAAGTTAAAGATAAAACGAGAAATACCCCCACGGTTGTGTGCCTCCACGCATCAGTCAAGTTGCACTTACAGTTTATATTCACGTCTGTGAAAACATGGATGCTTCACACACGTCTTCAACCCTGCAGCACAGACGATCGATACAATCATGATTTCAAGGTACGCAAGATTAGAGTCACCAATTCAGTATCTTACCAAATGTCTCCCCTTCTGTTCCTGCAGACGCTGAATAAAGGCCACAAAAGTGTTTTTCAAGGACATTATGATGTCACAGTCGACCTTTGACCTCTCAGATGTAAAATATCAGAGCTTCCTTCGTACATCCTATTAGATGTTGATGTGAAATTTGAGAATATTAATTCTCAAGTTATGGCCAAATAAAAATGGAAGGCGCTGGGAGATGGGCTAAAATTACATGACAACCTGGGAAAAACAGGAGTGCTCTGGAGACGGGGATGTCAGAAATAATTTTTTCCACTTAACAACTATATTAAAACAAAAGGTCCAAGTGATAATAATAACTTTGTACATCGATTTTTATCGATGCTTACCCGGGCCAGGTCAAGGAACTAAAAAAGTAAAAATCCAATAAATGCTTTATCTTTATAGTTTCTTTGTTTAGGGGGCAGCAGGTTGAGAAAGCTACTCCCAGAGACGCCTTCCCAGGCCAGATGAGATTATAATCCCTCCAGTTTTACCTGTGTCTACCCCAAACAGGAGGCGCTGAGGAGGCATCCTACTCAGATACCTGAACCACCTCAACTGGGCCCTTTAGACACGAAGGAGCAGCGTCTCTGCTCCGAGCTCCCTCCAGATCTCTGAGCTCCTCATCCTATCCAGCCCGTTCTCACCCCAAACGTGTCAAATAGTGCCGCTCTGTCACTGCTTTTAGCATACGAGCGTGATGCCGAAAGCCACCTTGCACGTCCAACCCAAACACAGCTGGCGGGCATCAGATGAGAGCACGCTCGGACAGAACCGGTGGCGTTGTTATTATACTATTATACAAGGACCCGGGTGGCACCAGGTGCATCTACAGGCATTTTTAAAATTTTATAAATCCATTTTATTGGCAAACATTAAAATAAAACACAGATATAGATAAGCGCCAAATATCAGCCCGATAAAGGTCCAGGCCGAGCCCTACACAGATCCAGTTGCGTGCGCATGATACACTGAAGGACAGAGTCAGGTAATAATGCTGCTGGTAACCAGTGCACTGATGGGGCAGGTCTGCAACTTTCCTAATTCTAACCATCATGACAGTTCGTGCTGCTGTGTAAACATAAGGAGCATGCTGCCTCGTCCCACCATGTGCATTTATTGACAACACAGTAATGGGCTGCGCCATCCCACCATGACATCATCCCAGAGCGTAAACAGCTAACACAAAAGGATACCTAAAACGCCATAAACAGATGCGGCAGGTCACTGTCAGAGCAGCACCGTGTGACGAGTTGAGATGTGTTGCATTATCTCTGAGGATGAGTCCAGACGCCCTATGGACGAAACTCATTTTGGCTGACTATATTTAAATCATCGTGTTAAATACCATCCAGTTTAACATCAAATGAAACATTTGGAGCACGAGAGCTCTGTGAGTGAAATGCTGCAGACCACATCACTGTTTCAAACAAAGGCATCAACTTTATAAACATTTGAATGTTTGTTGTCAACAGCTGGCAGCAACTGAACTTGGACCCAAGCTGTTACCACGGCAACACAATCCCATAAAACAGCATGTGGCCTGCTATGAGTTGTTGTGTGTGAGATCACAAGACAAAACTGGAGGAAAGAAAACGGTTTAAACCATTCACTGCACGCTTATCACAGTGACACTAAAACAGAGTTCATGTGCCCGTTTTTAACTGACCCGACAACAATAACCAGTTCCTTAAAATACACAGATCAGATCAGATCAGGCTGCAGATCTCAATTATCTTTCACCTAAAAGCCAAATCAGTGTTTAGATTTTGTAAAACCAAGAGCAGAACCTTCTGAAATAGAAATAAAAAATGCAAGAGAATACATATTGCAAACCTTTTTATATAACAAGCAGCAGCTCACAAAAGCAGCAGATTCTAAATACTGTTTTCTGTCTTTCCTCCCTCACTGTGACACACACACTTCTGTTATACAGTGTGTGTGTGTGTGTTTGATTCAGATGTGACTGTGCCACCTAAATCATGTAGGCGCTGCAGCAGAGTGTCAGATATCGACGCCATGGCAACAACACAAAGCCGTGTGGTTACATAAAGACAGATCAGAGTTTCAGAGTGAAAAGACAAACTGATCATAAACAGACGCAGACTCACCTGAGAGCTGCTGCCCTCATCTGATCTGAACCGAGCCCATCTGATTGCAGACCCCGTTTGGCCCCTCGTGATGCGTCTCATCGGATATTAAAAAAGTAAAATGTATCATCCATCAAAGAGGAATTACAGCCAGAATGAAATTCAGATGTTTGAGACCTTTTTAGTCCATTACATCCCAAATCAAAAACACCAATCAAAATTACAAACCATGTGCATGAGACCCACTGACACACTTTACAGGTGTCTGAGAGTTAACCTCCTGCTTGTAGATCACAGTGGCTCAGGGTGCATATACATGTAGGAATATGGATTTATTTTGTATGGCTTTTTTTTTTCTTTTTTTTTATTGAATTAATTAGTTTTTCCTTGATTTTGTTTTAATTACTTGAGTATTTATCATTATTATTATTA
>NW_024612762.1:0-1342 GCF_008729295.1 Plectropomus leopardus
ATCAAAGGGTCATCCTTGCTGTTGTCCATGACAAGTTCATAAATAATATCCTTTTGAAAAACCATTGGGGAGAGCAAGTCATGTACATCAAATACATGAACTGGACAAAAATAATTGATCAGCAGTTTCAGTGTCATCACAAAATACACAAATATTAGTTTTAATTTCAAATTATTGTCTCAGCAAGTCATTGGATAGATGTACACTGTTTAATATGTGAAAATGGATTTCTTTTGGAGATACAGGGAATTTTAGATATATAGTTTGTTAAGCCTGAATAATACTTTTGAAGTAGGTTTGTGACATTAATTGCAGGAACTTAAAGTGTCAGCTACAACTGGAGACTGTCGCAGCATTGTGATTGGCCCACCAGTAATCAGTCAGATGTATTGAACCTTTAAATGGCTCTGAGAAAATTAGATATAACTGAATAACATTGTTAATGCAGAAGTGTTGTCAGAGTATTTTTACAGTATGGTATTAGTGTTTTTTTGCAAGTAAAGTAATACTTCATGTACCTTCGACAACAGGCTAAAATATAATCATCATCATCTTACAACAGTTTGACTTAAGATCTTGGACACAGTGAAATAGATTAAATAAAAAAATAAAATAGACAATGGATCAAAAATAGCAGGTAAAAATATTTACTTCCAAAGATTTTTGCTATTCTTTTATTTCTGTGTGAACAGGTACTCTAAGGTTTTATTATATGCAGTGATTTTGCCACACCATGCTGTTTATTGATTTGGCTGAACAAATGAAAAAGCTTATACAATCCAATAGTGGAGTGCTGATATTTCCTATTAAATATTCTTTAGAAAATCCACCACAAGGTATTCAAATAAATATTATTTTTGCTGTAGTCTGAAAGAACAGTGTGCCCCCCCACCCACCCAATTCTCACGTCCATGAATGCAGCATGGGGACAGAGAGAAAGCAAAGCACAAGATGTTCTGGATGAAATGTGAAGCTGCGGAGTCACTCACATATAAATCAATGGTTTACAATGAACATCTGTTTGCAGCTGCAGCAGCTGACATGAATGAAAAGGTGTGAGTGAAATCAAACATTCACACTTTTTTCTTTCTCCAGTGGTGAATAAAAAAGTGATGAAAGCTGAGAGTGAGGTGTGCTTTTTAAAAATGAAAAACAGTGATGACTGTATAATGTTGAGGTTTGGTGTACTGATTTATTTGTGCCAAAGGAAGCCTCGTAATCATGAGGATTAAACTGTAGTTTAGCTGGTGGAAGTCTTCAGGCTATGATCTGTGCACTGTTTGGACTTTGAGTGTAAGCTGTGATAAAGAGGATACATTATGTGACAATGTGAACATTTCGT
>NW_024612763.1:0-2212 GCF_008729295.1 Plectropomus leopardus
TAATAATAATCACAAAAGAGGGAGGAAAGTTAAACAAACAAACAAGGAAATGACCTAGGAAAAAATATAATCATTTTGTGATAAAATTTTAGATATGTGATTATGATCATTGCAATTATAGTTTGTTGGACATTTTCCCAAAGATTTTTTAAAAATAATTTTCTAAATCTACTAATGTCTTGCAATTTTCAGGATATATCTTGTCAAGTTTCTCAGTGTCTTTAACTCCATGTTTTCAAAAGAAATCAAACCAATTTGCCCAGGTTCCAAAGGTGTTGATGCCTCTGAAATGCATCTGAACAAAACACAAGAAAACTTTAAAAACGTAAAAATACTTAAAAAACCCTGCTCACCTGCCTACACAGTCATTTTCACATATTATACCTGTTTGATTGACATCTCAAACTACTCTCTTCTGAGCTTTATTGCACCTTTGCATGACAATTTATATCTGTCAGTCTGATTGGTACATGTAGGTTAACCCTAACCCTAACCTTACATGTTTGGGATTTGACAGTACATCAGTGTACATATTTTGCAATGATCCAGAGCACCAACATATTTGGAGGGGCTTGCTAATTTGCATAATGTGTACTACCACCTTAAAAATAATGACTATATGTATATGGCTGGTGCTCTGTTTTGACATTGGGGCGCCTGTGGCTTGGGAGAAAGAGTGGTCATCTACAAGCTGCTAGCTGGAAGGTCGGTGGTTCAATCCCTGGCCACTGCAGTCAACATGTTGAAGTGTTCTTAGGCAAGATGCTGAACTACAAATTGGTCCCAATGGTTGTGAGTGTGTCTGTGTGAATGAGTGAAGGTAACCTCTAAGATTAGAAAAGTGCAATGCAGTCCAGGTAGGAGTTACAGCATGAGGGACATGGGTGGTTAGGTAAAATTGGAATTTAAAAAAGTATACTTCTACATCTACCACTACATCAAATGTTAAAAGGTTATTTTTCTGTTTGTATGCAAAATCAATAAAAGGTTGTTTTTTGTTGTTGTTGTTGTTGTTTTTTTTTTTACAAAAGAATTAAAGCATTCATCCTGTTGTATTGTTTGCTTTTCTTGTAGAAATCAGTCAACAAACTTGTATCAGTTACTCACTAAAACAGAAGTTTCTCATAAAAAAACATACACAAGAGAAAAAAGCTACTAACTGTAATCTTTAAACATGTCATGCACACAACAGGCGCATTTAAGTAAAAAATATTGTCTTAGAGACAGTGTTTGGTTTGGTTTGAAATGTTCTTTGTGTTAGTCACGCTAAAATGATTTAGTTCTGCATGTGATGTCTGACCCCTCCACCACCACACACATGCTTTAGGTTAGGAACAAGAGAGTGACTGCTGGTTTATACCTGTGTGAGTGCACAGAAACCACGGGACAGCTGTACCAACACACGGTTTGTTATCCTTGTGTTGCAGTGGTCCTCTCGTGCTCGTGCTTTCCCGCTGCAAGATGTCTCCACACTTACATCACCAAGTCAAATGACCATCACAACACAGCGACTCGATTTTAAAGTATACTGATAGACTGATGGTGTATAGATGCCAAGTGTGCTTGATTTGATGTCAGACTGAGTGTTTGTGTGGTCTGGAGTGAAACACTAGATCCAATCTTTGTCTGTTTACATGCCAGTCTTTGTGCTGAGGAGCATTCATTGTGACACTCATCTGTTTCATGTCAAAGTATTTGTCTGAAACAAAATATTTTTTACCATTTATTTTCCAGTTCTGTGTTACAGAGTATGTATGGTGTGCTAATGCGATTTATCTGTGCTGCTATTGGTGGAGTTACATGAAAAGAGCCATGGGTGTATGGCAAAATAACAACAGCATATACTACATACACTGTAAGCTCTAAGTGAATTTAGTGTTTGGCTGTATATGCCATTGAAACTAGACAACTGGGTATAGGCTATAGGAAACATTTGGAGATTGGGTTTTTATATAAACAGTTATGTAATAAAGCTCTGGAACATTTCTTATAAGCAAAATTAAGAATGTGTATGTTTTACATTTTTTCTTATTATACAGTAGTAAACAATTCCTACCATTGTTGCCCAGTTCTGCTTTTTGACTGAGGTCTTGAACATGCATCAGATCTCAGACCATTTTATCGTGTTCAAGCCTGTTTTTTTTTTTTTTCAAATAATCTATGTTAATGTGTATTATATGTTGCAGGCAAGACAAATAGTCAGATAGATTGT
>NW_024612764.1:0-1356 GCF_008729295.1 Plectropomus leopardus
CAGCCTATTTCGGCAGACTTATTTGATATTAAGATGAAGTAAATATTTAAATGTTGGTTTTAAAGATGAATGATAATGTTAAATAATAGTAATAATAATAGTTTGTGGTCTCCAAAATTCTGAAACATTATTTGCTGCTTTACTTTCTTAGAACTATCCTGATTTGTTGAGGGGGAAACGGCTCCATATATAAATGTTTCCTGCTGCTTTGCATCAGAATAAAAATAGATAACAATTTCCGTGGTGTAATTAAAGCTGTGGAGCTGTTTTTTTTTCGTGAAACTCTGGTCTTACCAGATGAGGGCCTGTCCGAGTACCGGGTGCAGTAGACCCAGGCAGGCCACAGAAGCGGCTGGCTCTCCGGTGTGGGCGCCCCGGTACCATTGAGCACCACCAGCGAGGAGGACGTATTCTCCGCGGCCCCGCCGCCAGTCCTGTCCTCGGCTTTCACGCCGCCGCTCCCGGTGGAGGCAGGTGCGCCTCCTCCGCCGCCGCCGTTACTCTTTTTGGGACTCGCCAAAGAGGCGGAGGAGGCGGAAGACGAAGAGCTGTCACTGCTGCAGTTGGAGTCCTGGCACGGTGTCCCGGGAAGGCTCGGCCTGATGACCACCGGGTGGACGCGCTCCCGGCCGGAGGTGTGCGCCCTCTCCCGCGGGCCCAGACCGTGCTCCTTCTTACAGCCGAAGTCCGGCCGCAAAATGTTGTCAATGAAAAAGTTGGTGGTTCTGTGGGCCTGCTGGCCGACCTGCAGAGGCAGTATGGGCGGAGAGGGCAGGCTGGGAGACGGAGACACGCTCTCTCCCTCGCTGCTATCCGTGCTGTTCAGATCCCGCTGCTCCTCCATCGCGGCTGCTCTGAAGAACGTAGCTTCGGTTCTCTCAATCCACTGAGTGGGCCTGGCTTTGTATCCAATATATGAAAACAGGAGGCACTAAAACATAGTTATTTTCTTTCCGAAATATTGCTGGCTGCTGTGATTATTCGCAAACTGTGGACATCCTGCTTGCGTAAAGGCGCTCCTGCGCGTCATGGTCGGTGGCTTACTATAAGACCGGCTACGGTTGCAATTGCGCACTGCTCTCACACAACCAGAGCTTTTCACCGCTCTATGACAGTCGGATCTTCAAAGTCCTCACATCACATCACCATGCGGATATACACACACTCACACACACACTCTCACACACCAACCGGAGATACATGAATAACATCCAAAGCGCAGCGGGCCAATCACCGACTGGGACACTTTTGGACAAGGGGTGACGACGTCCAATAATGTCAGGCGTCTCTGAGCCAAAAGGGGAGCTGTGGAGCAGCGCGCAGACTTCACACAGAAACCAAACAAGAGATTATCAC
>NW_024612765.1:0-1177 GCF_008729295.1 Plectropomus leopardus
ATGACAATCATCAAAGTAATAAAATAAAATAAAAGGCAGGATCAGTACTTTCATGTTATCCATATAACATTTACTTTTTAGTCAGTGATACATTTTTCATTAACTAGATAATAATAACAATAAAAATAATAATACATTTTATTTATGTGTGCTTTTAGGATACTCAAGGTCACCTAACAAAAACTAGGTCCTGACTCAAACTGTCAAACTGTTTCTAGGCTTGAATGACTGTAAATCTAATAATCTAATAATCTGCTTTTCTTGTGCACATCAGAGCTTGTACAAAACCTGTTGCTCTGGCTCGCTTCTTATTTGTTCGTCTTTGATTCAGCGTCAGCCGTTGAGAGATTTCCACCCCTGCATTCAGGGTTTTTCCTCCCCTTGTTGCCTCGCAGACTCATTTCCTTTCCTCTCTCATTCTTCGCCGTCCTCTCGTCCTCTGCAGCCTCTCTATCCTCCAGCGTAAACTCTTACTTTGTGAAAGCGCAGCACGTTCTGCAGTAATGCTTTGACAGTTGTACCCTGAAGATAATGAGCATAGAAAGAGGAGGTGATGGCTTTTTTTGACAAAAATAGCTTCCTTTGACACAGTGGTTGAGGTGTATGATTATAAATTCACCTTGTGCTACACTGAAGCTCATAGAACTGGATCCTGTTTCAGGTTTAATTACTCCGTGGGGTTTATAATCCTAAAAAAATCAGCAGAAGTAGATTTGGAATTAAAAGAAAGGAAAAAAAGCAGCGCTGACATGTTTTCTGGACTTGTCTGTCAGTGTTCTTCTGGGACGTCGAGGTTTTTGGGTGAAACCGAGGGAGTCACTGAGGGAGATGTCACTGTCAGTGGAGCGTTATTGAAGTCGCTGGAGTGTGATGATGGAGACGCTGCTTCGGGTTGTTGCTGAGCCGCCGAGGAGCCGACAGACAGATGCACAACCCCCTCAGCTCTGCTGCCGGCATCCAGAAAACACTTCTGCTTATTTACCAAGTTTGGAAATCAATCAGCAGGATGATGCTTGGCTGCCAGTTTACCCACCAAAATAGAAACAATGAGGAAGTTTTAAAATGTTATAACTGTCCCGCATATTTTACCATAAATCATAGAAGTGCAACATTTATCTGAGACTTCTGCTCTGCTACAGTAGAGCAGAAGTCTCAGGGTTTGTGCGGTTATAAAAAA
>NW_024612766.1:0-4086 GCF_008729295.1 Plectropomus leopardus
AGTTTTTTTCCACAGCTTTTTTTTCTTTTTTTCCCTTGACATTTTCTAAATCTATTACATTTCTAACAATTTGTGGAACATTTCTTATCACGTTGCTCATTGTCTTTTTACCATGTTTTGAAATAAATCACACCAATTCCAATTTCAGTTCAAAGGTTTAAATACTTGTGAAAGGTGTCTAAAGGCACCACAAGAAAAGTGATTTTACTCTAGGTTTCAAAGGGTTAAAAAAACACCTACTTCAATTATGTAATTTAGACAATATTGTTACCTTACACTTCAATACGAGGTTTTGAGCATTGCACAAAACTCAAATAAACCCACCTGATGGTGCCAGTGGGTGAAGGCAGTGGGCTCATGAGGTGGGCAATGTTGTCAGGAATGTTGATGGTCAGTGGCGAAATTTGGGGTTGGACGGGCTTAACCGGTGATTCCGGCACGTTCCTTGGCTCCTTCTTGTCATTGGCAAGGGCTGTGAACGTGATCTTTATACTTGTGCTGGGGAACCGGAAACAACACCTGGGAACAAAAGACAAACAGAAAAAAACATAAGAAGTGTATTTTTGATGTTGATGCATTTCCATTTAAAATGTTTTATATATTTGAATACAAATTACATAAGTGATACGATGCTTATTACGGAAAAACAAGCCTCCTGCCCGGCGACAAGGAGGTCAACGAGGTCTAACTGAGGCCAAGTGAGGTGCTCTGAGATTCAGCCTTGCAGTTTAAATATGGATGTCCAACATGGCCATTATGTAACAGATCATGTCTAACATGTCCCATTTATTATTAACTGAGTATATTTGGACCAGCTGCTGACACCTTCCAATGAAGTACTACTATGGTGTGTTGACAACATTGACATTACCAAAACATTTACAAAATGTGAATTACTAAAACAACAATTCAGTGTGAGTCTTGGGGTAATTACATGTGAAATAGGACTGACTAACAAGCAAGAGGGACAATGCGCCACATCAAATTAACTCTTTTGAAACCTGGAGCCACATCACTTTTCTTGTGCTGCTTTCAGATGCCTTTCACAAGTATATTTGGACTTTTGAACTCTGATAAAATTGGTGCAGTTTCCTTTTTAAAAAATGGGAAAGAAGGCAATTTGGTAAAAATGTTCTACAAATTGCAAGAAATTAGTAGATTTAGAAAGCTATTTTTAAACAGCTAGGGAAATTTTTCTTATTAATAATTAGCAGAATCAAATATTTAATGTTATGTTGCAGAATTTTATAATTAAAATAATACATTGCACCTTTTCCAGGCCTTTTTCTTGTTTGTTTTCTTCTGTCCCTTTAATTTAAAAAAAAAAAAAGCCCTTTCAGGTAATTTTATAATTCCTGTACTTTTTTTTTTTTTTTTTTACTAATTTCTTGCTAAAAGTGTCATTTCTTTCTTTATTGTTCATAACTTTCTTCCCATGTCTATGGAGGAAATCCAGCCAGTTTGCTCAGCTTTCAAGTGGTTAACTGACCTCTGCTTTGTGGTTGCTGTTGCAACACATAAAAATCATGCTGTACCAAGCATATTACAATAATTCAACACCACTCTATGTTTTAAGTAAAAATGCTGCAGTCTGCGTTGCAGCAGGTCAAAAACTTTACCTATGGAAGCACAAGTTTAGCTGTTAGCATGTGTTGTTAGCATGTTAGGCTGAACAGCAGCAGTTTTGTGTTAGCAATAAAAAGTTAGCTTGTTTTGGGAATAACAAACCAAATTCTGCTACAATTCAGACATTTTTAATACTTTGTTGTCAGTAAACAAAGACATCGGGGGACATGAATATAAGTCAGTTTTGATGGTTAGGGGCCATTCTTCAATTCGGCATGCTTGACACACCAGGTAGATAAAAGTAAATACAAATTCCAATTGTATGTGAAAGCTAGCTACGCACTTTGGTGAATAACTTACTAGACATCTGTAAAAGTATATTGTGTTGCAGCAGGTCAGAAACATCACCTATGCAAGCACAAGTTCAACTGTTAGCATGTGTTGGTAACATGTTAGGTGGGACAGCATCAAATTTGTGTTAGCAGAAAAGTTAACTTGTTTTGAGAATAACAACCAAACTCTACAGCAATTGGTCTATTTTTTATGTTTCATACTTTGCTGTCAGAAAACGCAGACATTGGGGGACACGTACTAAAAACAGTTTAGGTGGTTATGGCCCTCTCTTCAATTCGGCATGCTTGGCACAACAGGTAAACAAAAATAAATGCATCCAAATTCTAATTTAATGTAAAAGCTAGCTACGCACTATGGTGAGTTCCTCACTAGAAAACAGGGTTTTAAGTAAAATATTCTGCAGTCAGTGTGGCAGCACGTCAGAAACATTACCTATGCAAGCACAAGTTCAGCTGTTAGCATGTGTTGTTAGCATGTTAGGTGGGACAGCAGCAGTTAGTGTAAACCGAAAGTCCTAATTTTGAGGAAAAAAAAAACCTCTGAATTCTTTTACAGTTTGACCATTTTTATGTTTCTCACTTTGCTATAAGCAAACAGATATTGGGGGAAATGTATAGAAGATAGCCTTGATGGTTAGGGGCCTCTGTTCAATTAGGCTTGCATGACACAACAGGTCAATATAAATAAATACAACTAACTTCTAATTTTACGTAAAAATCAGCTACGCACTGTGGTGAGTAATTTACGAGAAAACAGTGCACTAAAGCTGAAGCTGGACTATCTGACGTCTTATTGACGTCTGCTTGGTGGACTACATGTGTGCCGAATTAACCACATAACACAAGGGTTAACATAAGGTCATAACTTAAGTGAAATGTGTTTTTGTTTTGTCATTTAGGCAACGGCATGTTTACACTGACATATTTGGCATGGAAATTTGGCGTGACGTTGTCGCAATGCAAACGAGCAGCACGTATCACTGGTGTTCCTTGACACAACACGTGCAACAATGTTACGGGACAACAAAACAAACACACCACATGAAGCTACTAGTCTGCAGATTTTGATAGTTAGAGCACATTGGACGCAATAATCTTACATTCGTGGAAGCTGGAGAGGTGGCGCCCCTCTTCTCTGAAACACCCCATCAACAAACACCCCGTTTTTTCCAAGGCATCGGAGATAGAATTCCCCCGTGCCGGTGCCATCTTCTCCCGCGGTGAATATTTCGAGGTGCCGCCGGGAGATGAAGCTGGAGTGTCCCATGCTGACATCCACCGAGCCCTGCGAGGAGTTCCGGCCGATGGTCACCGACCTTTTCTTCATCAGATACTCGAATTCTCGGCCCTCCAGCCGGGCTACAGCCGACCCCGACATCCCGCTTACCACCGCCATCTTCAGAGCTATCTGCTGGAGCTTTGGAGGTGTGTGTTGAGCAGAAACGTATCAGCGGTTCCAGGGAATTGAAGGGGGGTTATTTTTTGGTTTTGTGAAAAAGGGGGAATCCAATTTTACACCGTGGAGAATTTGGCTAGGAACGTGCCAGACCGGGGACACAGCGGCTCCGACCCACCGCCGCGGAGAGGAGGAAAAAAAGAGAAACCCCGGCCAATCACAAGCGGCCAAACGGACGGAAGTACTGCGACAGACAACCATTTGAACCAATGGGAAGCCGCCCTGGGCAGGCAGATGTGTGGTGTTTACCAATGACAACAATAATAAAAATAGCCGTAGAAAAGTGAGGTCGGTTGCAGTGCAGGCTGACACGCAGATGGATGGAGAGATGGAAAATGCGGTGCAGTGATTTCAAGGATGTCTCTGTAACCCACCCTTTCAACTTCTCCAGAAGCATTCGTCTCCTTAGCTTGTCTGTTTTAGTTTTGGGATTTTCAAAAAAAAAAAAAAAGATAGCAGCAAACTCTGGAAAACTCAACATGCATAGTTCAATATTATTTAATTCCACAGCAAATTGCTTACTGTTTGGGGTAAACTTACAATCTTAAGTCTTTGAAACCTCAGCAAATTGGCTTGATTTATTTCAAAAAACATAGGGAAAAATTACAATTCACAAGAATATTATCTGAAATTTAGCAAAAATTTAAACATCAGAAAAGTTTTCTTTTCTTTAAACTAGATTGATAGATAGATTATAAAAAAAATCATAAT
>NW_024612767.1:0-2738 GCF_008729295.1 Plectropomus leopardus
AAAAAAAATATGAATATAAGACATATCAAACAACATAAGTCAAAACGTAAAATCGCATACATAGAATATAACAAGTCTGTAAAAAAATAACAACCATAATATGTGATAAAAAATAAATAGAAGGTGGAGTTAATTAATAAATAAATTAATTAATTAAATTCTTGAGGTTCTTGAGCTGCTTCTTAAAACTATCTACAGAGGTTGCTTCTCTAATTTGTATGGACAGTCTGTTCCAGGCCATTAAAAACATAAACGCTGCTTTACCATAATTTTTGTAATTCACTTTTGGTACATTAAGCAGACCAGCAGCAGAGGACCTGAGAGATCAGGCAGTAGGAACATATTCAGATAAGCAGTCACATAGGTAAGAGATTGAGAGGGTCGTTTCGACCTTAAGGTGAGTTGGAAGTTAGCAATAAGCTAGCTAGCTAGTTGACATCTACTGTTAAGGCTATTAAGGTATTACGTGTTCTGAATGAGGCATTTTTTAACAACCGTACAGGACTGCGTAGACTTTGGACTTAAATCAAGATGAAACTAGTATGTATCAGTCATGTTTTTGAGTTTTGGTAACGTTGGGGAAGTTGACATATAATGAATGAATGTTAACAGGTAAGGTTAACTGGCTGTAGACAGTGATATCAACTGTGCTCTTGCTCGGTAAGGACTGAAAACCACAGTGTAAAGCCTCTAGCTTTTATCAAGGATATTCGCAGAGATTGATTTTAGCTTTTGCGAGTGATTTCAGTTAACAGGTAACGGTTAGCATTGACAGTTAGCAGTTAATGTTAGCTAAAGTTAACAGTAACGCTAAAACTTTGGTTTTCTTCATTTGTTTTAGAATTGTGACTTATCTTATCAGCAGCCATTTCCTCTTCTGTTTCTGTTTGATAGGAAAGCTGTAAAATGAGTCTGACTACAAGAAGTGTGACAAAAATTTGCTGAATTTTTGTTAAATTGGTGTAATTCAACAATTCTTTCTTTGTTGTGTGTGGGATCAGGACTGGCTGCGTGCTGAGAACTTGCTGCCCCATCAGACAGTGGAGAAACTAACCAAGTGGACAGTCTATGATGATGAGGGCCAGGCAAGGACCATTCCTGCACACAATGGCAGGGGCCCCTGGGAATCAGAGGACCCAACCCAGGACATGCTGGAGAGTCGATTGGTCAGCACACAGGTATCGATACTGCATCATGAAGAAGCCTTGTTAGCGCCCCTAGCCTAGAGGATACAAGAAAAATCATACAACAGTTAATCTATTCTTAAGGTACAATGAAATCAACGTTCAGGTTAAAATTTCAACCTAGTTTTACTCATCACCTTTGGCCACTGCATTGATGTGCAGTCCATGTTTATTCACCACAAAGAGCCAATGTCTTGACTGTGCAGACATAATGTGTAGCTGGCGAGCAATGTTCACATCTGATATCAACATGCGTTTGATGGTCTAAACACAATTGGAGTCAAGACACATCATAGTGCATACCTATTTTTATCATGGGTCTCCAACTGACCACTTGAGTTCAGATTTTGTTACTACCTATGTCACTTATGCTAGAAGGTCAAAGGGCCCTGCTCATATTTATTATAGCCACACTGTCACTAGCTGCTCACTAGCATGTTTGCTAGTCATCTGGAGATGTCACTGTTAGCAGAATTCAATATGTCTCTTTCCATAGTGCAAAATGATGGCCAGTCACACAACACTTTGTCCAATTTGTTGTAAAATGGGCAAGTTAATGCAATGTAATCAAAACAACCACCATGTCCTGCATTGAAGTCCTTCTTGGGGAAGCTCAGGATGCATTGGTACTTACACTAATTTACAAAAATGTGGTCAAATGCATCCCAGACAACCTGAGCCAGTGGTTTGAGTGATTGGATCACAATGCATCTTGGTGTCTGTATTTGGTTTTCAAGGGCAATAAAACTAATCAACGAGTGTGCATTTTCCCCCACAGAGAAGATCGAATGAGGTCAAAAAAATGTGTGTGGACTATGGGTATGCATGACTATGCAGGCCACTTGAAGAATTAGTTGTCGGAATTGATACCAACCCATTCTCATTCCAAACTCGAAAAACACTGCTGCTTTGACAGTGCTTTTGGCGTAAGAGCTCAACGGCAAAACCCATGTGCATGCAACGTCGCTGGATTGTGTTAGGTGAGAACATGGCAGGGCAGAAGTGATCGTTGTGTTAGTATACACCGGCGGATGGCCGGATGGCACCTGCCGCATCCGTTTGATATGTGAACGGGTGGTGTCACTTGAAAACACAGCCGTATGGAACCTGTTGTGTGCACATAGAAACACAGCAGGACGGTGTCAGGTTGCAACACTGTGGGTAAAAATGTAGTATTAGGTAGTTTACTACCAGCATGTGTGTTTGTTGACATCTTGCTGTTGGTTGCTATGTGCTTGCATTGTCTAAACTTAACCATGTGCCACATCATCCCATCATGTGCGTTTGTTGACATCATGGTTGCGCCATCCTGGAAAGTAAATAGCAGACACAGAAGGATACCTAAAATGTAATACGATGACATGGAGGTCCACTGCAAAGCAGCAGTATGTGACATCTTGGGATGACAATGTGATGTTGATACAGATGCAGTAGTAAAATAGTGATCCTTGTAGTTGTGTCTGCTTTGTTTACATTGTTGTGACATGACAATATATCTGTTTGAGGAATCAGAATTTACATCACTGCCATCAACCCCTGTAAGTGCCTGGAACT
>NW_024612768.1:0-4205 GCF_008729295.1 Plectropomus leopardus
ATTATTTTTATATATTTTTTTATGCCTCTTAATATTTTTTTTCACTTTACCCCTTGTGGTATCGAAAATGTATCATTCTGGGTGTCTGTATCGAGTTAGAAATCCTATTATTTCAATAATCCTACTTCAAAGGAGAAACTCAAACTCTTCCTGATGTTCTGAATTTCTGTCAGTGACTATGTAGAATTATCCAAATAAAGTGTGGCCATGCTATAAAAGAAGATGGAAATTCATATATCTGATGACAGATAATGAGAATACAACATAGACAAGACAATGACTAAAGGAAAAGAGGGTAAAAGAGGTTGCATTACATTGAAAGGTCTACGAAGCATGAATAAGAATGACTTTTTCACATGCAAGAGACATAGAAAAAGGAGCTGAAAGAGAAAATGGTGATGCTAAAGATTTTGAGATGCCAATATTTGAAAAAGTCTTACCGCAAAGTGAACGGATGTGATATTCCATGAATGGCTGTGTAATTAATTCTAACAGGCATATTTAACGCAATAATCTCATGTTGCATTAGACATATATTAAGTATTTTCTGAAGGTCATTTTTTAGACTAAACTTACCATGCCAGCATTGTATCCAGGGTTGGATAAGTTGTCAAGACCAATGGAGGGATATCCACCAACAGGGCCACCTCCCCAGCTGCCTGGAGCAGACAACAAAGACAAAGCTGTTGAGAAAGGCTGAGAACACGCTGTGCTACTACATGCATGAAAGAATTCTGAATATTAGACTGACACAGGAAGGATCGCTCTTACTGGAACTTCCTCTTTCCCACTTTCCCACAAGTTAACGGTAAGGTGAAAGAGAGCAAGGAAGAGAATGGGAGTACTGTGTGAAAGATGGACTGTGGGGCTCGCTTCTCTTAGCAGCAGCGGAGGTTCGTTTTTTCACTCTGTTAACTAAAAGTCTCATGATTCCTATTGCCTACAAACAAGACAACTAACCCTTTCTAAGATAGGCACCAGAATACCTTAACAATTACCTCACCTTTACTTTTCTGTACATTGAAATCATCTACTGGGATTATTGTGTTGCTCTAGATGAGAATGTTTTTTGCTAATATGTTTTTTTTCTCAAATTTCAATCGTTTCATTTAGCAGTGTGCCATGATGGCTTACCTTGTGGTGGTGCCGGTGGGTAGCCACCAGCCTGTGGTGGATAGCCCCCCGCCTGTGGAGGGTAGCCACCAGCTTGTGGGGGATAGCCACCAGGTTGAGGAGGATAGCCGCTTGGCTGTGGAGGGTAACCTCCAGCTTGGGGGGGGTAAACTCCAGGCTGAGGTGGGTAGCCTCCGGCTTGTGGAGGGTAAGCCCCAGGCTGTGGTGGGTATCCACCTGCCTGAGGGGGGTATCCAGGGTAGCTCATGGCTGTAAGCATAAAACAGAGCTGTCAATCAAAGTGGTGCAAAAAATAACATATAAATATGATTTAAAGAATCATCTAATACCCACATTGTTATGATACAAAGCTGGTTGAAAATGGATGAAGTATCCCTTTGAAAGAACACTAGAAACACTGAGATAGCTACAGCAGAGCTGAAAAAACATCCTGCTTTAACCCTATCCCTCCTCATCTTTAGGCTGGACAAACATTACTCATTGAACAAGATGTGAAGTTTTCAACAACTGGTGCACTTCTAGTGTATGTCTGCTTTGAAAAATGTAGGTCTAGCGTACAATAAGCATATCATTTGTTGTTATATTGGACATAAGAAATAAGTCTCCTTTATAGGTCAAGATCCTTGTTCAGTGTCGTGCTATTTAAATGCGCCTGCCTCTTTTTATATATTCTTTGCTTTTGAATGTTGCAATGTAAATGGCACTTTCAACGCAATCTAGGTCACTGGGTCACAGACATTTTTAGCTAAGTGGTCGGGTGGTGGGGAAACTTTCTTTTTGGTTAGTATGAAAAGCTTGTGCTCCAGTATGCCTACTTGTTCCATGGTAAGACTGACTTCAGTGGACTTAATGGAACAGTCCTCTCTTTTTTGCATTTTATGGACACAGAAAAAAAAAGTTGTTCTGTTTGGATAAGCACACAGGGCAGCATGGCTATCCTATAGCATACAGATGTCAAATCCTATGAGATAATAGCATTTTATTCAGTAAATACAGCAGTTATCCTATAACATACTTTCGGATTTCTGTAGGTGAAAGTTATCCATGGTCACACTCACAATGACTCAGGATCTAGCCTAACTGTGAAATAAATAATATAAACTTCCTGTACACTTCCTCCTTGTACCCTGCTGCTGCTGTCCAATACAGCAGCCCTGATACTCAAAGTGCCCCTGTGAAATACTCCATCAACAGTTAAAACAAATGTCTACTTCAGGGTTATATGCTTCAGGCTTAACCTTTTAACACCTGAATCAACATTAGTTTTCTTGTGCAGCATTCAGATGCCTTTCACAAACATTTAGACCTCTGAAAATGGAGAAAATTGGTTTGATTTAATTCAAAAACACGGGAAATAACATGTTGCACAAACTGTAAAAATTAAGTAAAAGGTGACGAGGAAATGATCTGAACATTAGCTGGGGAGTGATTATGAGATATTATCAAAAAGGAAAAATGTCCAGAAAACTATATTTATAATTCTTTAAATCATATTTTTAAAATGATGTCACAGGAAAAAAAAAAAAAAAAAAAAGAATAAAAATAAAACTTATTTAATATTTTGCACTTTCTTAATTTCCTTTTTTGTTTATATTCAGGTTAACTTCACCTTCTTTGTTGTTGTTGTCTGTTTGTTTTTACAAATGTATTGCTTATTTTTGGACCATTTCTTGTAAAGTTGCTCCTCGTCCTCTTTTCGAGTTTTTGAAAGAAATTAAGGCATATAGCTCAGGTTCCCAGAGGTTAAAAACGTCGCATTTTATTGTTGTACTGGTGCAAACATATCACATCTAGCTGCTTTCACAATTCAAAATGTGAGAAAACTGTGACATGTGAAAACCACAATCCACAACTGCAAACTCTAACACCAATGCAAGATAAATGTCTTTATTAGCACCCCAACTCCCTGTGCAAATATGGCATTTGCTTGAGGAGTTAGGGTGCTAAAAAGACATTTATCTTTTCAGGGTCAAGACAGTATGAAGTATTACAACCTCCTCGGGTGTTACAAGACAGTGACAGTTACTATTAGCTAATCTTAACATCCATTTTTGGTTCATTTTGTTCCATTTAGTGTAACACTGGGTGTGTCTGTTCACTCACGTTACAACTTTTGAAGATTGCTAGCTCGTCGAAACACAAGACTTTTTTTATGCAATAAAATTATTTGCACTGATCGCTCAACACCATGCAAAACAGATTATGTTAGTCAACGAAAAACAGACACTTAGCCATCTCTTCACACGGAGAAAAGTTGGGGTTTTTTTTAACAGTTGGCAAGCTAGCAGGACGCTGCTTCAGGCCTGTACAAATCTCCAATGAAAACTAGCTGAGTTTCCTCCCAATGCAATTTACATAATAAGGCTAAATCAGCCGTGCCAACTGAGCCCTGCTCTGCCCGGGAGCTAGCTAGCTGGCTAATCACGAATAAACGAACAAAATCCCAGCTGCAAAGTTAAACTAGCACCTAACATGATTATTTTGTAGCCTAAAATGTTTGAGCTAACTTAAAGGTAATAATGTTGGCAGGCTAACGACAGCGTCGACAACAGCCGGAACAAAACGACTCCAAAAGCGGTTGCCACTTATCTAAATATAACTTCTAACGTTTGCTAATGTATCATAAGTTATTATTTTTGCTCGTGTTCACGTATTTGTTAGATTTCAGTACTTACTTTAGTTCGCCTGCAGTCTCTTCCTGGAGGACGTTTGTGTTAGACCAGCAGGAGCAGCTTAGACTGTACTTAAACTGGAATGGGTGGGACTCATACTTTCCATTTAAGGAACCCACCCCATGTTTTTTTATCTACCCGACAGCGCAGTGACACACAGCCGTCCGCTCATCACATGACAACAATAAATGCGTGTGTTTACCATTACACACGCATGAATATTAATGACAGGACGGAAAATGTGACAAACCGACCTCACCTTGTATGTCACAATAGGTCTGCAACTTCACAGGTGTGCCTCTACCTTAATATATAACTAAGTCATACATTAAGTTAATGTTGTATCGTCATTTGTTGAGCAGTCCCTGACAGTACCTGGTTTCTTTTTGGTGGTTCTTT
>NW_024612769.1:0-1316 GCF_008729295.1 Plectropomus leopardus
GGATTGCAGTCTAACAGTACATAATTTATGTCATAATGCATGTTGGTGTAGATGTAGGTTAATTCAGTGAGACTGCATCAACCAGCTTTCATTTGTACTACAGAGCTGGGAGGTCATGCTGATGTAGGAAATGATTATGAATATGGTGATGTTCAACTCATGTTCATGGATGAGCATGGGTGGATAAATCCTTGAGAGCAAAGAGACCAAAGCAGGAAGCACATAGCGATGCTTCTGCACACTTTTGGTAGAGCGCAAATCTCAGAAAAACTGTGTCGGAAATCACTCCTCCGTTCACTCACTCACCACTAGCTTTATATTTATCACTCTATAGTTTACAGTGAGTAAGTGAATTAAGATTTTGGACATTTTTGAATTATCAGCATTTTAGGTCATTACTGACAGCTGTCGTTTTTGCCAAAAAATTTTGACACTTTGCATTGTGGGACTGTTACCAGAAAGTACACTGTATGGACAAAAGTATTGGGCCATCTACACATCACACCTACACGAGCTTTTATGACATCCCATTCTAAATCCATAGGCATAATCATGGATTTGGTCCCCCCTTTGCAGCTATAACAGCTTCCACTCTGGAAAGGCTTTCTAAGAGATTTTGAAGTGTGTCTGTGGGATTTTTGCCCATTCATCCAAAAGAGCATTTGTGAGGTCAGACATTCATGGAGAAAATGTTTTTGGGGCCGCAGTGGACATTTTTTGCTGTAATACCACAAGTGGCAACCAGGAAAAACAGGAAGGAAGGCAAAGTAGCGTTCCTCAGAGCCTGCTCAAAACTACAAAAAATAAATAAATAACTTAATTGTAGGGGGTAGTAAAACTGCACATACAACTCACACACGTAAGGAGGCAATGCTCTACATTTCCTTTTAATATAAAATTGTAAAGTATGTTGATATTTTTGTATACTAACCATTAAAACTGTATACGAGGGTGACTAACATTGAGTACATGTTAAGGATTAGTATGTTGTTTGGATTTGGGACACAGCTTAAGTGAACAGGTCGAGAACACCACTTTTTTTCTATTGTTGTTATATTTAACAACACTATATGAATTCCACTGTGACATTAACTTCAAATGAAAGATGGTAAATATAGTGCACTTTATAGTAAATAGGGAGTGATTTCAGACTCAGCCATATTAAACTCCTTCGCATGAAGTATCAATCAGAACAGATTTTTTCCTGCCATTTTAGGCAGTACAGAACTGCCATTTCTTAATGCTGAGGGCTATTAACTCAGAAATTTAGAAAAAAACAACTACTGGGAATTACTCTTAAAAAGGTAAAACAATAT
>NW_024612770.1:0-3890 GCF_008729295.1 Plectropomus leopardus
GCATGTGCAGAAACAGATTAACAATGACGTGTCTGTGTATTTCAGGTGGCCAGAATCCTGGAGGTGACTCCAGAGGTGCAAAGGATGATGGGAGTCAGTTCTGGCATGGAGCTGCTGACGTTACCACATGGCCAACAGTTGAGACTGGACCTGCTGGAGAGGTGAGCGAGGATTCAGAGATCCCTGGCGTTTTAATTTGACTAACAACATGACCTTTTTTTCTTTCATACCACCCTCAGATTTTAACCACGAGTAAGGCACAAAATGCGCCTTTTCTTTTTCCTTTCATGTAACAGTTTGTTTTTATTTTATTTTCCTCTTTTTGGAGGAAATTAAATAAAGCAACTTATATGACTTTTTATTTTTGTGTTTGGGGATACCGATTTATGTCGATATGATTGTGATGAGCTAAACTCGTCTCTCTTGCAGGTGCCAGACCATGGCCATCATGTTGGCTGTGGATGTGTTGGGCTGCACGGGGACGACGGAGGAGAGGGCCGGCCTGCTGCACAAAATCATCCAAATCGCAGCCGAGCTCAAGAGCAACATGGGCAACATGTTCGGCTTCGCTGCCGTCATGAGAGCTTTGGAGCTGCCGCAGGTAAACATGCATCACAGACTCTGGAGTTGATGTCCCCGGCTGAACCTGAACGATGATATAGTCAAGAGACTAACATATTGCTTTACCAAGGTGATTGTTGATGCCCTAATCAGTCATCTGCAATAAAATCTGCAGTATAACCCCTGAACCCCCCTTGAATTTTTTTGTTTCAATGCCTTCACGCCAGCAACGTCAGAGGCCGGAGGTTGTCCATCCCCAAAGAAATTTCTTCAGATTTGGCACACACATCCAGTTTGACTCAACAATGAACTGATTAGATTTTTGGAGTTGTAAGTCAAAGGATTAGGTCACTGTGTCCTCATCTGTCACATTCTCATGAGCACAATAACTCAAAAACACTTCCAGGAAATTTCTCTAGTTTTGGCACAAACGTCCACTGGGACTCAACAATGAACTGATTCAATTATGGGAGTTATAGGTCAGTTGTTGAGGTCCTTGTCCTTGTCCATCCCATCCTCAGGAGCGCAATATTTTTTAGAACACTTCTACTTCAAATTTGGCACAAACGTACACTTGTACTCAAAGATGACCTGATTAGATTTTGGTGGTCATAAGTCAAAAGGTTGAGGTCACTGTGGCCTCCTCCATTACATTCTGGTAAATGCAACATTTCAAGAAGATCTTGAGAGAATTTCTTCAAATTTGGCACAAATGTTCACTTTGACTCATAGATGAACTGATTAGACTTTTGTGGTCACCGGGACCCTGCGTCCATCTCATTCTTGTGAATGAGATATCTCGAGAACACCTTGAAGAAATCTCCTCAAATTCGGCACAAACGTGCATTTGGACAGTGAACTGCTTAAAATTTGGTGGTCTGCTAGGCTTTAGCTGTGATGTTTTCGGTTTCTCAGGTGTCCCGTCTGGAGCAGACCTGGACGGCGTTACGGCAGCGACACACAGAAGGCGCTATCCTCTATGAGAAAACTCTGAGGCCGTTTATGAAGAGTCTGAACGACGGGAGAGGTAGGAGTGTCCTGCACAGTCCCTTTGTAGAGCGTATCCACATTTAATGGAAAACACACTGACTCTGTGTGTGTCCTCCAGAGAGCTGTCCGCTGTCCAGCACCACTTTCCCCCACGTCCTGCCCCTCCTGTCTCTGTTGGAGAAGAGCGTGGCGGTTGGTGATGGAACAGAGCCGTGGGAGACGGTGGAAGTCGGGGTGGACATCGTCATGTTCCACCTGGGGGCGGCGAGGACCATCGCTCAGCTGGGGGGCATCTACCACTCCAACGCTGAGAGCAAACTACAAGGTAAATACTGATAGCCATGGCAGACTGTTTTTTCATCTCGTAGTCCCATTCTCGTGAACATGACATATCAAGAACGCCTTGAGGGACATTCTTCAAATTTAGCACAAATGTCTTCATTGACTCAAGAATGACTCAAGTAGAATTTGGTAGTCATAGGTCAAGGGTCAAGGCTGTTGTGACCTCATTTGTCTCATGCCAGAAGGAATTTCTTCAAGTTTGGCACAAACATCAACTTGGAGTCAAGAATGAACTGATTAGATGTTGGTGATCAAAGGTCAAAGATCACTGTCACTTAGACCTTGCATCTTTCTCATTCTTATGAACACAATATCTCAAGACCTGTTTGAGGGAATTTTGTCAAGTTTTGCACAAACAGCCAAAGAAAAAACATATTCTGAGCTCTACTGTTGACTAAGGTGATGTAATGTGATGTTGCAGGTTTCCAGGAGCAGGCGGAGATCTCGGAGATCTTCCTCACAGACTTCCAGATGAGACTCCTGTGGGGGAGCAGGGGAGCCGGGGAGAGTCAGGCTCTTCGATACGCCAAGTTTGACCAGGTTCTGACCGCCCTGTCCAACAGGCTGGAGCCACCCGCCAGACCGCTCTGACCCCAGACCTGTTTTTAATAACTCCGCTTATCTGGGACGAGCTCCCTGTCATGTTCTCAGTCTTGCATGGGACAGTCTGTTGGACATTGAGCTGCTCCTGAAGCCTGATGTCTCACTCAAGAGAAACTGGAACGTCATTACATTATCAAAGGGAGAGCGAGTCGATGTTTCCACTGCAGCCGCAAACACACTTCATACAGTCAGCTTATAGACTCTAGAGCACTGGTGGCCAAACTTTTTTGGTTGCGGACCATATACAATAAAAATATAAGGAGTCATAAGCTAAATAAGAGTAAATACATTGTTTTCAACCAGCTATGAAGCACGAAAATCTATGTTTATAGACCAGAAAAACCAACTTGCCATAGAAAATTCCTTATGCCTCTGCGCAGGTGTTAGCTGAGGCTGGAGGCCTCAGCAAGGGCCCAGGCTAGACTTGAATCTGGGCTGCTGCAGTAAGGACTCAGCCTTAATGATACACACTCTACCAGGTGAGCTACCAGTGTGTCTCTGCATCTTTTATTTAATATAAGGACTTCACAATTAACCAAAATGTGAATGGGAGATATGAGTGTAAATATGCGGTACTGTGCCGGGTTCTCTTGTGGTGGGGTGCTTTTTTTCTTGCAAAAAAATGAGCAAGTGTTTTTTGTTTTCATGAAAAGTGATAACGTGGCAATTTTGTGATTCAACTTTGACAAAAGACAAACATCTCTTACAGTATTGCTACTCTTTTTAATGCTCAGAGCAGCACAGTGCACACAATCAAAGGTCGCTTTGAAATGTGCACTGTAACAACTGCAAATGTAATGAATCACAAACGTAATACAAATCTGCAGCTTTTAATAAATTTCCCAAAACGCAATGGCAGTCTTTTCTGGACGTATTATAGATGTCCTTTCTGTATGTCATATAGATGTCTCTTCTGTGCATCACATGGATGTCTTTTCTAGACATTTGTAGTAGGCAACTGCTATTACGTTTGTGGGAAATTTATAACGTTTGTGGGATCATGCCATTAAAAGCTGCAGATATTTATCACGCTTGTGGTTTATTACGTTTGTGGGCGTTACATGCACACCTGAGAGAAGCTCCTTTACACTTAGAGGGGTTAGGGTTAGGGTTAGGGTTTCTCGGCTTTTCTCAGTGGCAACTGTTTACTTTCTGTTTAGTCAGTTATTTCCAAGCAAACACACATTCCCAGAGTTCTGTTTTCATCACATGTACAACACTATAGGGAGCAAACAGGCAACAGTTTAGTCAGGTAAGGCTCCATGGTACAAATTCAGAGAGATAAAAGAAATTAAACGTGATTTTATTTGTTTATTTGACAGGAACAGTACATAGTCTCTTAGGGACTGTTTGTTATTTATGAGACGGTAGGGAGAGGTATGGTCGTATCTTTT
>NW_024612771.1:0-1002 GCF_008729295.1 Plectropomus leopardus
CACACACACACACACACACACACACACACACACACACACAGTGTAGCTGCTTCCTGTGTGCTCTTTGCATCAGTCTGTGAGTCAGTAAATCGGCAGCGTGACTCATCAGGCCGTCAGGAGGCCGAGCTGTCAGAGCGCCGTCACGTGACACACCTGAGCGTTTCATTTCACCTCCGGGCCGCGCCAGGGGGGCGGAGCTACGCGAGCTGCTCTGAACACGTTTAAAATCAGTCAGACGGCGTGAAGGATCTGAGCGTTAAGTGGAGCGTGTTTCTGTCAGCTGCAGCACGCAGATATTTGGCAGCGCCTCAGGGAGACCTGCTGCGTCTCCAAATATTACTCAGATTTTAACCAAATTACAACAAGATTTGTATATACGTACAGGCGTGTAGGTAGAGTAGAGTACAAGTATGCGTTCATGTACCACATATGTATGAATGCAGGTATGTGCAGATATATATGGGAACGCGTGTATGTGTGTATATGTATGCCTGTACATACAGAAAAGTGCATAGGTGTATATTAATTATATATATTAATTAGTCTATTTTCATTTCTCTATTTTATTCATCTATTTAAGTTTTTTTTTAATCTTTTCTTTTAGGTTTTTCATACAGTATTTTATTAACTTTATTATAACAGCACTATATTTTACTTTGTTATGACAGTATTTTATTTAACTCTTATTATAACAAGATTTATTTAACATTATTTTAAAGGGAGCTATTTTATTCAACTTTATTGTAACAGTATTACAATAAAGTAACTATTTTATTACAGTATTTAACTTAACTACTTTATTTAACTTTATGTTTGATACATCTTTATTATAACAGTATTTTATTTCACTTTATAACATGTTTTATTTATTTAACTTAATAATAACAGATTTTATTTAGTTAACTTTATTACAACAGATTTTATTTATTCAACTTTATTATAACAGGTTTTATTTATTTAACTTTATTACAACAGATTTTATTTATTCAACTTTATTATAAC
>NW_024612772.1:0-1674 GCF_008729295.1 Plectropomus leopardus
GAAGTGCTGGATCATATTTTCTAAGATGTCTGTCGTTTTTCTCTCTCAGTATGCCTATCAAGAAGAACAGGAGCGACCACTCCACGCACCAACCACACAGTGCTGTGAGTGTCACAAGCCACTTCTGCATCCACCTCCTCCTGTTCTGTCCCCCCGCTGTGTCCTTTCTATGCCTCCTCTTTTCCCTCTACTCTCCCCCTCTGCCCCACCGTACCGACAACAGGAGGAGACGGGAAATGGAAATGAGGCTTATAAATGAAGCAAAGGAGGGAGGGAGGCTAATGTGACGAATCATTCATGCACGGCTGCCCAAGTAGAATGACTTATAGGTGCTAGATGTCCAGTGAATGTGAAGGAACATACAATGGGTTGTCAGACACATACCACACTGATTGTCTGTCTGTCTGTCTCGTGATGATGACACAGGGTGTACAGCAGGACAGAGGGGATGGTATTTGCACGATGCTTGTTTGTGCAGAGATGATAACAGCATGTGTGCATTTTCTGTTCTTAGTTACTTGGCAGCGCCGAGGCCAGCAGCATCTGAACAGAAGCTGATTTTAATCTAAGCTTCTCTGAAGACCTTGTGCTTTTCTGTGCTCGCACACATGTTCATACACACTCACTCATAAACCCTCTGCATACATATTCACATCTTAAATAATAATTTCTCAGGGCCACACGTCTCTGCATGTTTGTTTATCTGGCTTTGTGGACTGCTGATGTGTTTATTTTGTGGCCCCAAACCTAATTTGGTTTTTCCAACCCTTTATCTTCTTGCAGGTAATTGGAGTCTGTGGGGAGATCAGCAAAGTAAGTTTCTTTCATGTGCTTCTGCTAATGACTAATGAGTAATTCTGTATTTATTGTCCATGTCTCACTTAATGCAATGATCACCTTGTGTAGTTTTCCTCAGAGACCATTAGCTGCCATGAAAATATACTTTTACTCTGCACATCCTCTCAGAACTTCCTTTGAGCTCGTATCCACATTCTCCTGATGGATTTAAGTCGAGCTGGCAGAATCAAATTCAGCAAAGTTATATATAATCTCTGTGGTGTTTGACGGAGAGTCACATTCATTTTTCTTTATCTTTATATTATATGCTGCCAAATTTCAACCAGGTCTGCATGTATGTTTGCATGGACCCTAATATTCCACCAGTAATCTCAATAGTAGCCCATTAAAAATATAAATGCCTATTAAAACCATCTAAATGGAAAGCGCTGGCCCAATTTATCCTGATCATAACGAAGTTTCAAATGGGTTGAGTGGGAGGGTTTAAAGCTTTGGTAATCAGTTTAATAGGAACTGCACAAGTATGCCACATATGGAATTAACACTGGATGAATATGCAGCTGGTGTGTGGGGCAACACAAAACATGCTGAAACAGCTGTTTCTACACAACTCCCTCTGATGATTTTGAGAAGCATTCATAAAGAAGCCTAATGTAGCCGGTAGCAGTAGTCTGCCTAAGAGATGTTTAGGGAACACTGGTAATTGTAGCACCTACCAGGAGTCTGAATATGAGGTGTTTAGGGTTCGTGTTAATAGTTCAGTTAGAATCTCTGATCAGCGATGAAAGGAAACTAAAAATGAGTTTAAATGGAATTGTATTACTACAACATCCATTATTATGGAGAAGACAGAAAACACTATAATAATAATAATGA
>NW_024612773.1:0-4699 GCF_008729295.1 Plectropomus leopardus
GTGTGTGTCTGCAGTGTGTGTCTGCAGTGTGTGTCTGCAGCTTGTGTCTGCAGTGTGTCTGTAGTGTGTGTCTGCAGTGTGTCTGCAGTGTGTGTGTCTGCAGCGTGTGTGTCTGCAGTGTGTCTGTAGTGTGTGTCTGCAGCGTGTGTGTCTGCAGTGTGTGTCTGCAGTGTGTCAGGTGTGAGGTCTATACATAGAGGTGAGGTTTTTCGGAGCGGCTGCAGTAACACCACGGTGAAAATTGGCCGTGCGCCCGGCGCTGACCTCCAGCTGACGGCTTTAACGGCGCGCTCACAACAGCACAGAGCGGCTCCGGGTTTGTGTGCTCGGAGGCGTTTCTCCGTGGTTTGTTACAGGCAGTGACCCGGCGGCGGTTACACAGCCGAGGGTGAACCTGAGGTCAACATGTTGAAGCGCACTGACGGGACACTCAAGGACGTCATAAGACATGAAAAACATTTTGTGACGGAAAGAAAAAAGAAGTTTTAGGAGAAAATAATTAAATTATCTAATAAAGCATTAAATGATGTGAAATTAAACTGAAGCTAATTTCAATTTAGGTTGTTTTTTTGTTGTTGTTTTTTTACGCCTGCGGCACACACATTTAACATGAAAACTAGAAATAAACTAAAAATCATTTCAAATGGAGCTCAAATTTCAAAATAAAACAGACTTTAACCTTTTGAGACCTAAACAAATTCACCTTTATCTTTCAAAACCATAAGTATGATAATTATAATTTTTAAGCAGATTTTTCAGGTCATTTCTTTGTTTCCTTTCTTTACTTTTCTTTTCTTCTTTTTTAACTTCCTTCTTTGTCTTTTTTTTGTTGTTTTGGATTTTTGTGTGTCAGTTTTTAGGTTTTTTTCTTGCACTTTTAACTACTGTCTTGCTCATTTCTGGCTCATTTCTTCTAAAGTTCCTTCTTCCTGTGTTTGAAATAAATCAAGCCAATTTGGTTTTAAAGGGTTAAAGTCTTGTAAGTTCAGAATACTGCTTGTAGGACTCGGTGAAACAAGGTTGTGATGCACTTTTGGATGCAAAGAAACTAAAAGTCCTATCTCGGTGAAATAGCCCTCATTAGTACGACTCCAGATTTGTTTGTTGGAGTCACCTGGACTCACCTGAGCTGAAGAAAAGGACATGTGATGAAGACAAAGCATCACCAGGACGACCCCGACGGTCTTCATCCTAAACAAAACCTCCATCCTCGTCCTCATGAACCTCTCGTGTCGTCCTCGGCTCCTCCGCTGCAGCGTCTCCAAACTAAACTAAATCATCTCCTGTTCCTTTTCGAGGGCACTTGCCAAATTTCTCCTCCACTCACTCGCAGCCAGCCCTCCACCCTGTCAGAGGAGGAGGAGGAGGAGGAGGAGGAGGAGAGCGGCTCCCACATCTGGAACACACTCTCACTTTTTTTTGATCCATCAGCATCCCCAGAAATAGACTCAAATTAGAAGTCAGCTGCTGGTGGCGTCTTGTAATCATCACGCAACAACAAAGCGGCTTTTTCAGATTCACTCGCCGGCTCAGGAATGTGACTCCTGCTCCAATTACAGCTGATTTTGTTGTCTTTTTTTAAAAACCCCAAACGTGCCGCCTTTCAGAGTAATGTGGCGTGGCCCCTAAATGACAGGGCAGCCATATCTGCTGATAGGGCCGCCTGGATGATCCGCAGAGACGGAGCTGCAGGGAAACGTTACAAAGAGACCCTGAAAGCCCCGTGCTTATAAAGTCATATAGAAAATATGATAATAAGTATGAATATACGCTATAACCCCCTGTGGGAATGCATTTTAAATCTTTACAAGTTTGAGAATTGAAAGAAGCAGGTAAAGTGGTGGGTTTGAATGCACTAAAAAGATTTTTTTAATATGCAGTGCTGGCAATAGTCGAAACCGGAGGCATTGTGCTTCCGGGTTGTCCTTCCATACGTATTTTCGGCCTATTATTGTGAACGCGATATTTCAAGAACGCCTTGAGGGAATTTCTTCAAATTAAGTACGAACATCCACTTGGACTAAAGGATAAACTGATTCAAATTTAGTGGTCATACGTTGAAGGTCAAGGCTCCTTTGACCTCTTTGTTTGATCCTTGTGAACGCAATATCTCAAGAAAAACTTGTACTTCTGTACTTACGTTTGGCCAATTATTGTAAATGTGATATTTCAAGAACGCCTTGAGAGAGTTTCTTCAAATTTAGTACAAACATCCACTTAGACTTAAGAATGAGCTAATTAGATTTTAATGGTCAAAAGTAGAAGATCAAGGTTTCTGTGACCTCATCTGTTTGATCCTGCTGAACGTGATATCTCAAGAAAACCTTGTTCGTCGGTACCTATTTTTGGCCAATTATTGCTAATGCAATATATTAAGAATGTGTTGAGGGAATTTCTTCAAATTTAGTACGAAAATCCACTCGGACTGAAGGCTGAACTGATTAGAGTTTGGTGGTCATAGGTCAAAGGTCAAGGTTTCTGTGATCTCATCTGTTTGATCCTTGTTAATTTGTAGGATTTTAGGACATTTAAGTATTTGGGGGCATTTTTAGGATTGTAGGATATTACTAGGATTTCAGGACATTTCTTGGTTTTTAAGATGTTTCTAGGATTTTAGGACATTTAAAATGATTGAAGGATTTTTCTAGGATTTCAGGAAGATTTTTTTCTTAGCTCGGACCTCTGTCAGGGGTGTCGGGGATCCTCCGCTGGCACTTTTTTGATCAACAAGCTCTGTTTTGATGCTGTTTTATGCGCTCTGGCACCTTATGGACACTAAAAGGACAAAAACAATTCACAATGTCAATCATTTTATTTTTATTGTGAATTAGAAAAAGTTGGTTCGGGGGCAACTTGACAGCCTATCAGGGGCCAGATTTGGCCCACGGGCCTTAAGTTGAGTATCACTGCTATAATGTAAAAGGCGACAGTTTTATGGCTGTGATGTGTTGTGTCGGTGCAGTGTGCCTCTCGTCCACCAGGTGGTGCTTCAGCCTTTTATTTGCACCTTTGTGTTGCAGAGAAGAAGTGAGGAGGCTGAAGTGTCCTGTGAGAGACATTTCTTCAGTGTGGCTGAGCTGCATTTTAGAAAATGATTATATATGTTGGTAAAGTCACTAATTACAACACGCAGCTTTGATGAAACCACATGAGGGCGGAGAGCTGATTTAAAATACTTTGTTTTTTCACGCAGAAACATAAACTCAGGTTCTCTTTGCCTCTGGAGTTTGTTTGAGTTGTTTTGTTGTTGCTTCTGTAAAAATAGAAAACTGTAACTCAACAGAAAGCTTTTATTAAAAAACAACAACAGAAAACCTGTCCTGCAGTGATGCGGGAAGCAGGGACGTAGCACCAAATTCTGGGCCCTCTGCATCAGCTGTCTCAACATGTCCAAGTCAGTTTGCTTTCTTTCCTTTTCTGGTCCTTTTCTTTTTTGGAAACCCTGATCGCGCTAAATTAACTTTAGCTTTGTTTGGAGACAAACCTTTTTGGCCCTATACCCCGTGAAACCTGAACAAATTGGCTTGACTTCTTTAAAAAAAAACATGAGAAGGCAATGAGCAACGAAACGAATTAATAACCCAAATTCTCAGGAGATGAGTAACAACTACAAGAAAATTGCCTGAAAATAAAACAACATAAATAAATAAAAACAGAAGAAAAAGAGTTTTAAAAAATTAAATTAAAAAAAGAAAACAACAAAAACAAAACAACAACAAAACAAACAAAGACTATGTTAAAGATTAATCAGTGACGAAAGAATCAGGGTTTTGATCTGTTTAAAGCTCTGTGTGTGTGTGTGTGTGTGTGTGTGTGTGTGTGTGTGTGTGTGTGTGTGTGTGTGTGTGTGTTGCACTGACCCTCATTGAAATGCATGCTGGGAGGCTGCTCCGCGGCTGCTGACGGAGGTTAACTGAGAGATAAATAAAGCAGCCCAGGAGACGCCCCTGGCTCTCCTCATCATCATATCTTAATTAGATAGGACAGCTTTAATTAAAACGATATCATTTAATGGATTTTTGTAATTAAAACAGAGTTAGATGACGGCTGGTTGCTCCGGTCAATTTATCACCTCTGATTAACTTTTATCAACCAATCAAAGCGAGTAAACATATAATTTATTTTCTCCATCCATGGTCAGAAAATCCTGCAGCCAAGTTTAAAATCTCAAACCGAAATAAGACGGATTTACAACCACAGCGTGTTTAAAAAATCTTAAAGTAAAAAATTGCATATTTAACTCTTGGACCAACATCAGTGTTTTTTTCTGGACGCATGGAAACCTGAGCACAGTGATTTCTCTCAGAAAGGCATCCCTTAACTTGGCCAGAAATTTACAAGAAATTAGTAAACAATGACAAAAACATAAAATTGCTGTTGGACGTTCACGCGCTGGAGCGGGCTTTCACACAGGTCCGCACTGGAGCATTTGTCGGACATGTCCGCGTTGGAGCCGGCTGTTGGACATGTCCGCGCCCTGGAGCGGGGCAGCACATTTTTGCATTGGAGCGGGTTGTGGACATGTCCGCATTAGAGCCGGGACATGTCCACGTTGGAGTCGGCTGTTGCACATTTTCGCATTAGAGCCGGCTGTGGGACATGTCCGCGCTGGAGCCGGCTGTCGCACAATGCCATGCTCCAGCGGGCTTTCGCAAATGTCCCCACTGGAGCGTATTTCGGACATGTCCGCGCCCTGGAG
>NW_024612774.1:0-4632 GCF_008729295.1 Plectropomus leopardus
TATTATTATTATTATTATTATTATTCATCTTTTACATTTCTTTATTTTCTTTATATAATTTTGTATTTGCTGCTCAGCTGCAATACTGGAAGCCATCTTCATGTAATGAAATATGTTCTGTGGTCTACTGTTCCTTTGCTGTAACCGTATCATATAATCCCATGGGGGACGGGCCACTAGGTGGCATGGCACTAAAATAAAAGAATTCCTTCATTCATTGTATTTCCAATTTGAAAATGAACTGCAGCTCTCAGATATAAACACTGAAGCCTAACAAGCAGGTCCATCTTGTTTTAATGAGGAAAACTTTTCCATCCATCTGGGAATCAAATTCTTCCAAGTTTTACATGCTTCTGCAGATATATTTTATTTTCTTCTTGTCTTCAAAAGAAGAGAGAGTATAAATTGGCCGCACCCTGCTGTGAGAGACTCAAACTGTTTTAAGCAGAATTACAGAAAAGGGGAGAGTCAACACATTTATCCTATTAGAAGGAAATGAAGCAGACAGTGAGTCTCTGTTTGTCCATTATGAAATCCATATCTGTCTGGAAATGAAGCAGCGTACGTCCAGTCTCCAAAGCACTTCGTCTTTGCAAATCATGGTCTGACCTCCAAAGAATTTGCTTTTCTAAGTGATTAATTAGCTGCCATGATTCTCTGATCAGCCTCGCAAAATCAATTCAAGTTGGCATCGTCAACAAGGTGCATCTTCAGAAAAGGGGTTCAAAACACACAGAGTCTGGCCAAATTTATATTCAGGATGACTCTGCTCCTGTGAAGAGAATGAAGTAGCAATGCTAAGTTTTTAGAAATGCAAATGTTGTTAACAGAGGGCCTTTGGGTGGAGGCACCTGGCCTGCGTTAAATCATAATGGCATTTATGCTGCTCACCATCAGAAACTATTAAAGTATTTTCTCGCCTTGAGACAGAATTTTTTACATGAAATACTTCTCCTATCTAACGGGACGCCACTTATCTCGGTTCTCGTCAGTGAACGCAGGTGGTTAGTACGTGGTTGAATGGCTGCCATTCTTGCAGAGATGTTCAAGTGGCTTTTTATATGGATGAAATGTGAATTAAATTGCCACTCCTATGACAATAAACCCAGAAAATTGATCACAATGTCCCTTAATGCCAGCAGGTTTTTGCAGTTTGAGGTGCAACTCGAGAGCAACTAGAGATTGTATTGTCCCATTCCCACTCCACCACGGATGCCTGGAAACCAAAACAATTAACAGGACTATTTCTGTTAGAGATGACCACAAACTCACAGTATAACTGCCGCAGGTGGCGAAAGGCTCTCTTCCAATTAACAAGTCTAATTACATCACAACTCTGCAGAGTTGTCTGGCGTCTACTGTGTCTGATTGCCGGTGTGTGGGTGTTTTCTGTGTATGCGTGTGTGTGTGTGTGAGTGTGTGTGTGTGTGTGTGCAACAGAGTCTGAATTTAAAAAACAGCAGAATGATCAGTAGGGTCAGGGGACAAAGCTTCACTTCTTACTTGGCTCCATAATTGGCTTGAAGAGTTTTAAATACTGAAAATGAACACTTAACAGGCTTGTGCATTTGATATTTTAAAAGGAAACAACTGCTACATTGTGGGCAGCTCGGTGCTCAGTCACCAATGCAGATTTATCCGGTGGAGCACTATAGTCAGACATAATTAACTGTTATTTTTTGTGGTTTTTCCAGAATGACATTTATATAAATAAATGCTGTGTAAACTGACCAAATAGGGGAAAAAATAACTGCCATTAACATTTCAATATAAAGTAGCTATAATCAGTACTTTCAAAATCACAACAGATCAAATTATTACATGTAAAGTAAAAGGGGACGTTCATGGTTAGGAAACAACGCCTATAAAATAAAGATGCACGACATAACAGCTCCCTAAAACTGAAGCCAAATCATCTCGATCTCCCGCCGGTGGCTGAACGCAGTATGGTCATAAATATCACCTCCCCGATGAACGGGCAGCACGTTTTCATTCCAAAGTCATCAAATGCCGCCACTTTTGTGATTTCAGCAATTATTACATTTTTTCCAAATATTTTTTTCTAACATAAAACATGAGTTTTTTGGTGCTGTTAATGCAAGAGGCCTTCGCTAAATTAAACATCAAAAAGATGTTACCAATTAATTTGAGATTTTACAATGCAAGTCAGAAAAAAAAGATTCATTAAATCCTGCTTATCAAAGCATTTTAAGACTTCTGAAAGATTGATTTAAGACATTTTAACACCAATTAAGGCCTAATTTTTGGATTAATTTATTAAATGCCTTTTTAGACTTTTTTAGGATCAGCTGGAATACTGCAAAAAGCCACCTGTTGTGGCTGTCTGATTCACTGTCGGGCGGCGTAAGCTGAGAACGCGGCCTGACAGAACCGTTCACTGTGTTTTGACATGCACCTGAACGGCCAGATGGCACGTGTCGCTGCAGCATGATACACAGACGGGCTCGAGACTTGAGAACGCAGCCAGACTGAACCTGTCACATGCATATGAAGCTGGACGGCGTCAGGTTGAAACGCTGCAGGTAACGACGCAATATAAAGAGCATAGAGGTCCCAACAGAGCGGGATGGAGGGGCTGTGGATGGATCCAACAAACCTCAGACTTTCCTGCAGGAGTCCAGTGTTCCCCTGCTGTCTGGATATGTTTTGGTGTATATATCTTACTATGTGTCTCTTCTGTATAATCTTAAACATCCGTGCCAGCATGTGCTTATGTTGACATCCCAGCATTGGCTGCTATGTGCTTTTGTTACCTAAACATAGCTTTTGTTGACATCATAGTAGCGGCATCCCAGAACCTAAATTTAAGATGCAGAAGGATAACTAAGGCATAATATATAGACACTGAAGTCCACTGTAAAGTGGCAATGTGTGACGACTTGGGATGAGAATATGTTGGACATGGGCCAAAAACTCTCGTACAGTAGAGTACAGAGTACACATTAAAAAATTATTTTTCCGAAAGATGGTTTTGGTCATTAAAGGTAGTGCTTTACACATTGATTTTGTACCAGTGTTTGTTTTCGAATAAGTTTGGTTTAAATTAGGCATCTGATGCTACAAAAAGGGAGTCATGTAACGAGAAATGAGAAAGATTACTGCTGGGGATTAGGTCAGACAGGTGTATGGGCGGGAACTTGAGACTGTGGCTACACCTCCTAGGGCCATTTGTGTTTTCATGTTTTCTGGTTTTCACGTCATAGCTCTCCTATGCTTGGCACATGAGACAAGCTTCAGTTGGTTACAGTCTGCACTCTCACCACCAGATCCTGTTAAATCCAACAAACTAGACCTTTAAAGAGGATATTATGTGAGTTCTCAGCTTCTCCTGCAGCCCACAAGTCGTCAAAAATAAATAAATAAAAGTAAGTTCCTGCAAGTTCAATAAAATACATGATGAGCTGAGCAGTAGAACGTGGACATTTCAGTCCATAAAATTGATTTCCTTAGATATTTTAAAAAAATATTTCAGGCCATGCATCATGTATCACATCACACGTTGGCTGTTTAACTTACATGTGTTTAGACTGATCAAGGCTTGTATTTTTAGTGTGCACACCATATTTCATTCATGTGAAAAAAATAGCCCTCGGCCATTTGCAGCATGCAGGATGTTACCGTCTCCTGACTGCCTCGCTGAAGAACCGAAAACTCAGTCTGAACAAAAACTAGACACTGCACGCTTCAGAGGTTTTATCTGAAATGAGAAGTCCGTGTTGTTTTCTCCTTTCTCCCGCTTCTCTTGTACCTCTGTAAGGCACAAAACAACCTGTTTCACCCAATTATCTCTCCCACAGGGCACAGTCGGGCAATTTGGCTCAGTCAAGACTCTGATTCATTGAGCCAGATGATTTAAAGCTTTTGGGGGCCACAAGTCAGCCCACTAGGACTGAAACTGCTCCGTGATTCTCAGTTGATATTTAGCAGCGTGAGTTGCTCCACTAAAGGTTGCGGGGACAGAAATAGCTTGTTATTTCTGGTCTTCCTCATTTGTCATCTCTGTGAAAAACATATCTCTGCGTGATAACATTTTGTAGAGCATAAAGTAACATCTACCCCTATGGATGGATTACTGAACAGGCCTACCAGGCTGAGGGACCTAAAGACTCAGGGGCCCACCTGGCCTTCACTGGTGAAATGTCCCTCAAATTAACACGTACCTGACAAGGATGAGACTCAGAATGACTACATGGAGATACAAACAGTCTACAAGAGATGCAAAAGAACACAAAATAACTACCAAAATGGTCAAAATAACTGTAAAGACACACAGAATGCCTACAAAGACACAAACGACCTCAAGAGACATAAAATGACCAGAAAGAAATACATAATGACCTCAGAGACACGAAACAACCCCAAAGAGACACAAAATGACAACAAAGAAATACGAAATGACCTAAAAGAGACACTAAATGACCATAAGGAGACACAAAACGACCAGACAGAGACAGAAAACAACCTCAAAGAGACACTAAATGACCACAGAGAGATGCAAAATGACCTGAAAGTTAAACAAATGACTAAATGAACACAAAGAGACACAAAATAACCACAAAGAGGCGTAAAATATAATATATATTGTTACATGTTTCTTTGTTGTTATTATAT
>NW_024612775.1:0-1836 GCF_008729295.1 Plectropomus leopardus
CTTTAACTTTTGCACTCCATCTGGCTGCTTATCTACAGGTGAAGGTTCAGTTTATTCCCCATGTTGCTTCACTCTGCCTGTACTGGCAAAACTTTATTTCGCCATGAGACAGCCAAGGTGCATGTCCGTATTTATTCAGCGTTTCGGTCATTTGGCAGTCAGTCACCGTGTCCTCCTACGCCCTGTCAGAGTGAGCTGAACCGCCTTTTACAGGGTCACGAATTCGAAGGATTCCTGTATTGTTCATTGTATTCAACGCGGCCAACGTCAGCGTGATATATCATGGCGTTTGTGTTCTCACTAAGGGACCTGCTCCAGCACGCCAGGAACCAAATTTACAAAACTGAAAGGCACACAAATCCAGCTCAAAAGTCGGCGGCTGCATCGGCTCAGCCACAATATTTGTCATCCAACATCTGTCGGTTATAAACTGGATTTCTTTTATTCATTTGTGACTTCTCGTATTCACGGTTCAGGTTGTGTAACGTGCTGCTTACTTCCAAAATCACAGTTGTAAATATGAACTGTCACGCATGAGGATTCCTCTGTGTGGAAATAATGACAAGAAGCTGGGTTTTTATTTGGGGTTTGAAGTTCAGAGCGAGAAGTTCAGGGCTGCTTTGTGCCGCAGAGGAATTCACCCCCAAAAACTTTAAAATAAGCAAACATTTAAAGCTATTGCCATGAATTTTTGGAGTATAACGATGCAGACACCCTTTAAAGCCGTGACAAATAAACAAGCAAGCATGAAGCCTCTACTTATGCTCTGAAAACAGGAGCTGGAGCGCCCTCCTCGGCCAAAAACTGCAATCTAAAAATGCTGTAAAAGTGAGCTGACAAAGATTCTGTACCACGAAAATAATGTTGTCTAAAGATCCATCAGTGCAATGCATGATGGGGGTAAAGACGTTCATCTTTCCAAAAAGTTTTTTATCAAAATCACATTATTCTGAGATAATGTGCAGGGCACACAGCTGGACCCGGACTGATGTGGATTCGCTTTCCAAACGACACTGCAAAAATCTGCAAGCGTTTCTTCATAAAAAGGAAATATTTCTCTACAATTACAAACATTTTTGTTGATAGTGGTTGAAGTTTGGGAATGTGAGTCACATTGCCAAACAGTTTTATTTATTATCTGTAATATTCTGTATATGCAATGTGATCACTGGATTGAACACAATTCATTGAAATGTGCAGCTAGACAGGCAAAAAAAGTTGGCATTATGCACCTCTGCATACCACGGATACGTTACATTTGTGTGTTATTTTGGACAGATACACTGAAACTTACTTTAAGAAACTTTCAGCAACTCTTAACTTAATGTGTGGATAAGCTTCAGCACAAAAAGCACTTGATCACGGCGAGAAATGATCGTGTTCAGACTTCAAAAACACAGTTTGGGAGGCACAATCCCCGGCACTCTTTTTATGGCTCTATTGCAGCAGGAAACACAGCCGTCTCTCAGTAAAAGACAAAGACTTTTTGCCACTTTTCAGCAGAAAAAGCAGCACTATCTCAGTTACAAAACACTTTTTGCGTCACTATCCTGGCTGGAAATGCAGCAATGTCTCAGCAAAAAACAACTCCTTTCTCCTCACTATCATAGTAGGAGACAGAGTGAGTCTCTGTGAAAAAAACAGCTGTTTTCTTGTCACTATCAGGCAGGAAAACACACACGTGGAGAGTCCCTAAAAAACACGCACACCATCTGTCATCACCTCCCTTCTCTCAGTGTGCGAAGTGATCAATGACAAAATTGATTTTACTCTTTTTTTGTGAATAAAGTGTACCTTGATGACAAACAAATACAGAAATATTCAGAGTTGTCGCCT
>NW_024612776.1:0-4579 GCF_008729295.1 Plectropomus leopardus
ATTGGTTTTATATCCTCTCTATGTCCAGAGATAAACCCTTCAAAACCTGAGTAAATTGGCTTGATTTCTTTCCAAAACATGGAAGGGTGACGAGCAGCTTAACAAGAAACGACCCAAAACTTAGCAAGAAATTTGTAAAAAGTTATGAGAAAATTACCTGAAAATAAGTACAATAAAGTTGGAAAAAGCAAAATACGAAATATGAATTTCTGGATATTTTCCCCTTGTTTTTTGTATAATATCTAATAACCCCACAGCAAATTTTGGTTTTGGTTTTTTGTCAACTTACACTAATCTTTTGCAAGGCATAAAGACATCTGAATTCAGCAGAGGAAAAGGGATGTCAATCCAGGAGCATCATGATATGTTTAGGACTCAAAACACAAAGTTCAGGACTTGGACTTGACTCAGGAGTTCATGAATAAGACCTGAGACTTTCTTGTGTGTGCAGACAATGACTCGGTCCCCCCTCAGGTGGAGGATGTGTTTCTGATACACCTGTACTGAAGGTGGGATCATATTTTGGTTGTATAATGTAAGCAGAAACTATTATTTAAGACAGTTGTTGCCTTGAGGTTTTTCACTGGCCTGGATTTGGATGAATTATGTGTCACTGAAAGAGCTTTACAGAAACTAAAGCAGATTTGGTTTGTGAACGAATCCTTTATGCTCCTGAGTGAAAGTAAAACCTCTGATGTCGTTTTTCTGCAATTTCTGAAGTATTTGACCCACGCACTGATGCATGACGAGGTGCGTGTGTTTATTAAGAAGTGTGAGCCTGAGGTCCCCGCAGACCTCAGTGTTTGCAAGCTGCGTCCATGGTAACGCAGTGTGGAAACACGGCAGCTGCTCAGCCTGGCAGCAGATACCAGGTGTGTGGTGGGGCATGCTATCTCACCAGAGGCCACGCTGTGACTTTACCCCGAGGAGAGGTTCTGCCGCAGTCACGCTTCATAGAAACTCAGACCTTTTATTCAAGCACATAAAGCCGACCACAACTAAAGGCTGCAGATATGATTCTGAAAGAACAGATTGGACAAATAATCTCTGCCGAGTAACAAACAGAAGGAAGCTGAGCACAGTTTTATTGGCCTCCATGAGTCAGTTTTTATCATTACCATAATAGATTAAACAGAGTTTGAGTTATCAGGAGGCTTTTCTTCAGGGTCATATTTCAGCCATATGTAAGAGGGGCGGAGCAGATTTTACTCTTTCATGGAGTGACATCATATTGTGGATATACTGTAATAAATCATTTCCTGTCAGTTATATGTAGATATAATGCTATGATGTCAGATGTTTATGTTTCATATCATTTTCAGATAATGAGGTAAAAGTATGTAAAAGTGAGTAAAAACCTCAGATGGTTCTAAATACACTTTATTTTTGTTTTGCATGTCTTTGCAGTGGTCGTCATCTTCTTGTGGTTTTCTGTCTTTTTATGTGTTTCTCTAAGGTCAGTTTGTGTCTTTCAGAGACACATTTGTCCTTTTTTTGGATGTTTTTGATGTCTCTTTGTAGTTCCATTGTATGTATTTGTTGTTGTTTTGTGTCTCCTTGAGGTCGTTTTGTGTCTCTTTGTAGTTCCACTACAAGTTTTTGTTGTTTTTGTTTTGTGTGTTTTTGTAGGTCCATTGCATGCTTTTGTTGTTGTTTTGTGTCTTGTTGACGTCATTTGTGTCTCTTAGTAGTTCCATTATGTCTTTGTTGTCTTTTTGTGTGTTTTTAATTGTCATTTTGTGCATCTTAGAGGGACACTTGTGTCTTTCATAAAGTTTTGCGTCTCTTTGTTGTTGATCTGCATCTTTTTGTGGTCTTTTTGAGTCTCCTTCAAGTCCTTTCTGTCTCTCGTTGTAGTTTCTTTGCATCTCCTTGTAGCCATTGTGTGTCTCCTTTAAGTCATTTTGTGTCACTTTGTAGTTCTATTGCATGTCATTGTTGTCACTTTGTGTCTCTTTGAAGGTCAATCTGTGTCTCTTAGAGGAATATTTGCATCTTTTTACATCATTTTGTCTATTTGCAGTCCCTTTGCATCTCTTTGTGCTCATTTTGAATCTCATCCTGGTTGGTAAATATGAATTTGAGTGACATTTTGCAGGTAAAGGGCCGGTGTGGCCTCTGACACTTTGGGCCCCTGCAGTCTTTTCCCGGCCACAATGATGACGCACAATTTTAAATGCAAGACTTTGGCACAGCAGTAATCTGACTTTGCTTAAGTAAAGGATCTGAATACTTTATCTTTCTCTGACTGTGACATTGAGGCACACTACAGCAAATAAAATGATCACAGGCGAAAACATATCACATCATATGAAAAAGGCATTTTATTCATGTGTGATGTGATTCAGGTCATGGCTGAGATGACCTGCAGTGTTTGGTGTCACCTTGTGTTGCGAGTATTTCAGGTATGTGAGCGCTCAGGAGGCTGAGGGGTCCGTTTTCCCCAAGACTCTCCTCACAAACAGTCCCCCCTCAGACCCGCGGCTGGATTAGGTTTCTATCAACACCTTTTGCCTTGGAAATCCTGCAGCCTGGCTTCACCTCCGGCAGGCGTTTCCTGAGGGGCCCTTTGCTGGAGGGAAAGATAGATTAAGTCAGGCACATGACAAATACTTTAAGAAAATAAGCTCAAGGGTGGGAAGGAGACTATTTTTATGCAGTTTGTTACTTCTGAAACTTTTCACATGACCCACTGGTTCCCAAAGTGCAGCCTGAAGACTCTCGTAGGCTCTATGGGAACTCCCGGAGGCCTCCCAAGATCCCTTCAGCAGGTCAACATTATTTTACTGCGTGGAAGTTCACATAAGGATAATATTGTGTCTATAAAGATGCCAACTTTACTAATAGCTCTGATAGGGTCATGTTTATTAGTGGCAGAGATCAAGAGTTTTATGTACCAGGCTGTGAACATGTTTATTTCTGCTGTACAGCTGGACATTTTCACACGACGCTGTTTATGAGCCAGCCTCAGGTGGACATTAGTGGAACTGCAGGATTTGATGTCTCAGTGTAGTCTTCATTTTTCAGCCCCTGAAGGCTAACAATTACCATCATTGTAAAGCCCTACAGAGCTACTAGCATAGCGGCAAAATTTGGGGACGTTATTGGATCTACAGAAAAGTCATAAGAGAAAAAAACTTCAGTGATAAAGTCAAATGCAGAAATGTTTAAAGGGATTCTTGATATTAAAAAAAAAAAAAAAGCAACACACAGCTCTGCTGCAGCTGCAGGCGTTGTGCATGAGAGGGATTATCTTCATCACTGATAATCCTGGTGAAACCCTGCTGGCAGAGTTTCTAACAACTTGCTGCACATTCAACAGTTTTAGTTTAGTTTTTGTTGGTTTTAATTTCTGTAATGCCAGTCTGGCCCATCCCACACGGGATTAGAGGACGGCATCACAATACAAAGCATGTGTCATCCACTGCCTTTACAGATATTTCCAAAAAAAAGAAAGAAAACAAATTAAGTTTAAAATAATATATTGTCAATATTCCTGAAAATGGGAATAAGAATTTTACAAATTTGACGTTTTTACAAATTTTACAATTTTTTTAAACTTTTCAAATCAACAGTTTACCTTGTCAACAAGCTTGTTAAATTAAGAAGCTAATTTAAATATTTCATACTTAAATAACCAACTCAGCCTTTATGCATCATCCATATAACTCAATGTTTGTTTTTTGTTTTTAAACATACGACAACTACAGCACTGTTCCAAACTGAGAGCAGATAAAGAGAGAATTTTAGAAATGCATGAATGTAAAACAACAGTGGTATGTTTAAATGTTTAGTTTCTGACTTCAGAGGTTTGATTTCTCTCTCCTGCAGGGTTCAGCAGAGTTTGGGCTGTCTGGGCTCCTGTAATGTCCCTCTGATACAGTCGTGCAGTCTATAAGAAGTATTTTCTAGCTGCAGCTGTGTCAACACTCTGAGCAAACAGCTCCTCTCAAATCCTTCAAAACACAGAAAAGCAGCAACAAGGTTTTTCTGTTTTACTTAATGTGCTGAAACGCACCAACGATAACACCTCTGATGACCTAACATCTCTTCCATCTGTGGATCTGCAGGACAGATGAGCTCAAAGTGTGACGGGCTGCGTTAAACAGGTAGCGGAGAGGTGTTTTGGTGCTCAGGTGTCCTTCGTCAAGGTTCTCCGGCTGACTCACAGCACCAGCTTTGTCCCGAGCACACAAAGACCACACTGTTCATTTAACCAGAGAGGACGGCGTCCCTGCTGCTGTCCAAAAATGACAAGTCAATGATACACCTCAAATGGTGACTCAGAAGTGGCAGAAATATGTTTGTGTCAGGAGGCTGAAACAGGAGAGTGGATGGAGTTTATTAAGAAAACAGAGAAAACTTAAATTCAGATACATTTTTGCTATCGATATTTCTTTCAAAAACATGGGGAAAAAGGCATGAGAAACTAGGTAAAAAAAAAAAAAGTTCCACAAAGTGCACGAAATTAGTAGATTTGGAAAAAATATTTTTTAGAAAGCTAGGGGAAAATAGGGAAAAAAGAATTGTTAAAGAATTTGTAGGATATTTAAATTACTTTCCCTTTTTATATTATATT
>NW_024612777.1:0-2579 GCF_008729295.1 Plectropomus leopardus
AAGAGGGATGTGGTGTTGGAGCCCAAGGTGCCTGCACGTTGGGGTCCAAATCGGCAGGAGGGGGAGGGGCAGGCAGGTTGTCGGTAGTGGTGTTGCTTTGCAAAGTGGGGACTGATGGTGGAGGCACAGCGATGCCCAAACTGGATCTGCACACAGAAAAAACATCTTCAGATAATATGATCAGTGACTTCCTGAGAGTGATGCAGCTGTAGTTTCTTAAAGGAATAGTTCAGTATTTTCACCCTGTTTACACCTGGCATCAACATGTATCTCAGGTGATCTGATCACAAGTGGATAAAGTTAAATACAGTATATAAGTATAAATGGCTACCAGGATGCATTTCTCACTCATTCTGGGACACATTTGACCACATATCTTTTGCAGTAGAAATGCTTATGCGGCCGTCTCTAACAAGCACCAAATCATTAGTGCAGGATGTAGTGGTTGTTTTGGTGATTGTGCACTATTTTGACCTTGATAAAGTGTTGAGTCACCATCCCTCATTTTGCCCCATGGAAGGAGAAGCATGCTACAGAGCAGCAAAAGTGTGCACGTAATAACTGTGGATGTATTAAGAAAATCTCCATACAACAGTTTTTATATGGATTCAATAAACAAGCTCGCCATGTGTTCCCTTGTTTCCCGTCATAATGCTATCATGCTAAGCTAAGTTAACCACCTGCTGACTAACATTTAACAGACAGACATGTTAAAGATTGGCATTGATCCTCTAATGTAACTCGTCAGAAAAGCAAATGAGCATGCTTCCTCAAACGGTTTCTTTAGTTCACAATACGTAAATCTTTCAGCCCTTTCAGATTATAAATTGTACAGGCTCATATTATAATAATCAGTATTTCAAGTGTGGCATGTTTAATAAAAATAACAGTGTTGCTATTAAAAGGGCAATTTGGGATTTCATCTACATACACAGAGAAGTCTGTAGTGCTCTTTATGCTGTCTGCGGTGTCTGCTCTCTTTCTGGGCTGCTGCTCAGTGGCCTGTGAGGAAAAGATGGGTGAAGGTGAAAAAAGCATCTCAGCAACACCACAGTCACCCCAGACATCACACTTCATGTGATGCATTGTGCTAAAAATCCTAAATTGAATGGGGAAACAGTGACAGGTGTGGGGACTCAAACTCTGTTGTAAGTTTAGCCTTTCAATTCGGCATCTGATTTACCTCAAAACAGTGTCCAAAAGAGTCCAAGATGGAGTATGATATCGGCACTCTTGAGTAGCTTTTCTCTGGCTCCTTTCCTGAAGTCGGTGGGGTCATAAGCCTGGAACGGCTCTTGTTTTTGGGAGTAGTAAAAGCACCAATCTCTCTCCTGGCCACTGACTCAAAGTGGATAGCTGCACCCTGGACAAGAGTACAGTGTGAACACATTTTCACACCACTTGTTCCCTTAGGAGGGTTGCTCTTATGAAGATATGGCAACAATAAAACCAATGCACCCCGCGACTCTTACAAGGACAAGTGGTTACGGACAATAAATAAATGAATGAAAACCAATGTAATATAGCAACCAAACTGAACACAGATTAGAAGTACAACAGGTGTTGTGCAATTGAAATAGATGCAGCAGCTTGCACACTTCTTGGTTCCCAAATATCTAATCAAAAGTAAGACTTCAGATATCTTTATTTTAGTTTGAATGTGGTGAATTTGTGCAGGAGCTCCTTAAGGTAACAGATTTCATGCAAAAAGCAAGTGGAGTTGTTATTATGTTGTTCTACAGTAGCCCAGTATGGACACATAAAACACTTTTTCCCTTTGGAAAGTTCTCCTGCACGCCTTGGCACACGGGAGAAGTTTTGGTTCTTCAACCTCACTGCTACTAAATCGTTCACTCTAGACCTTTAATGAAGTTTGTACGGTGAAGATATTTAAGGTTAAAATTAAAAACAAATAATTTGTACAACCAGTGACGGCATAAAAATAATAACCTTAGAATGAACTGTGGTTGCAAACAGCAATGATTTTGGTTGAATCAAAAAACTTTAGGAAACTGAATTCCTCGCTTTATTCATTATTCTGTTACTTAATCAAACAAAAAGCAAATTGGCAATCTTCTATGGACTGCACCTTTATAGATATTTATTGTCAGCTATGCAGAGGTCACATCGCTTTCTTGGGCAGCAGAGTTCAGGTGCAGTTGGGGATCTTCACATACAAGCGACGCAGGCAGCATTGGGGGCGATCACACCAAGACACATTGCACTAGGCGTGACCGCTCCAAAAATGGCTTGGAAGCCCAAAAAACCAACAGAAAAACGTGTTGCGCAGCAGCAAGAGTAGAATGCCCAACAGGTACGCTGTACCATAGGGAAACAATGGTTTTGCTGATGACATTCTTCTAGTGAAGCGTCTCGGTGTGCCCGCTTATAGTATAAGTAAAAATAAAAAGATAAAAGCCATCCAGGCCATGGTACAAAAATTACAGGGAAATAGAAAATTAAATTTGAAAACTTACCGTTCCACGTACTGTTATTAATTTGTTTGTTTTTTATTATAGTTTGTTAGCCAAGTTGTGTTTATTTTTCGGTAACTCTGATTTTTGTTTATAGTAAAAATG
>NW_024612778.1:0-1838 GCF_008729295.1 Plectropomus leopardus
ATATATATATGTGTGTGTGTGTGTGTATTTTTTTCGCAATTTTTGAAGAAAATATTTTGCCTGGTTTTGGGGTGTTTTTCCTCGAAAAAAAATTTGGCAAGTGTTTGAAGAAAACATTTAGGCTTTTTTTGGGCAATTTTTGAAGAAAACGTTTTTTTTGCTGATTTGTGGGCTTGGGTCTGTGCGACCTGTGGCGGGCTCGGCGGCGGGCTCGACTCAGTGTTTTTGGAAGCGAAGCAGCCAAACCGCGAGCGAGCAGCAGACTGACCTTTTTCCATCCAAATGAGCTGCGAGAGCACACTGAGCTGCTGCGAGTTTATGAGGCAGAAAATGAGCCCATATGGCTGTGAAATCACATCAGGATCATGACAACAAATCAAACACACATCTGACGGCCAGAGTCAACAACAACAAACACACAGGCGGGATCACACTCTGACTGACTGCAGGCTGCAGCTGCATCATCATCATCATCATCATCATCATCGTCATCATCATCGTCACCTCGAGGACGACGCGGCCAACAGATCGCATGTTGTGATGAGCCGTCCGAGCGTGAACGCGCGCTGATGCAGAGCGCCCGGTTTGAATCCATCTGCTCATTAATTACCTCGTTAATCGATTCCTGCTTTTGTCATAAAAACAAACGCGCTCCGCTGCTTTTCTGCACAAAACTGCTCTGACGTGCACATTTCTTCACGTTACAGCAGTTCTTAAAGCATCTTTGTCGTATTTTTATCGTAACTTTCCTGTTTTATATTCATGCTCTTGACTGTTGCAGGATTTTGCCTCGTTTTTATTCATCTTGATACGTCTTTTATAGGTTTAACCCTCATAAACCTGAGCATATTGGCTCCATTTATTTAAAAAATGATGAGAAACTAAAGAGAAAAAAGCACCAAACTAGTAAAAAGTACAAAAAAATGTAAAAAAAAAAAAAATAATAATAAAAAAATAAGGTGAAAAGAAGTGCTCTAAACGTATAATAATTCTGTAACATAATTTTATTTTTTATGATAATTAGAAAACTATTTTTCCCTTATTATTTCAAAAATCATTTAGTAAATCTACTAATTTCGTGCAGTTTGTGGATCATTTCTTACCAAATTGCTCATTGCCTTTTTTCCCATGTCTTAAAAAAAAACATACAAATTTGCTCTGAGCTCAAAGGGTTAAAAACTGTAAAAGGAGTCTAAAAGCAGCACAATATCTGCAATGTTGCTGCATATTTTTTTCAGGAGCATGTTAAAAGGCAATGAGCAACTAAACAGGGAATAGCCCAAAAATTAGCAACATATTTGTACATGAAAATCACCTGAAATAATAAGAAAAAAAACATAAGAAAATTATGTTAAGAAAGAGGTAAAAAAAAAAAAAAAAAAAAATCTGAAACACATTTTTAATATATAATTACAAGAATTATAATTTTGGGGATTTTTTAAAACTTGTTTGTTGTTTATAGTATCAAATAATCCTCCCTCCCTCAAAACCTAATTTATTTTTATAATATTTTTTTGCAATTTGCGGGACATTTCCAGCTGAGTTACTCGTTGCTTGATTTTACAAGAAATCAAAGATTTTTTCTCAGTTTTGGTATGGTAAAAAATGGTAAAAAAAAACATTACTGAACATTACAATACTGCTGTTTTTCTGTCAATCAACGAACGGATGAATCGACTGCTGCAGCTGTAGAGCGATGTGTGCGTTGGCGTGTTTGAGCGTTTTGCATAAAGAGACTACAAACAAAGTCCATGCAAAGGTAGTTAGAATAGTTATAATAGTAGATAATAGTTATAATAGTTAAATAGTTATAACAGTAGATAATAGTTAGAATAGTT
>NW_024612779.1:0-4864 GCF_008729295.1 Plectropomus leopardus
GTGTGTGTGTGTGTGTGTGTGTGTGTGTGTGTGAGACGGCGGCCTCGTGATGAAGTTCAAATGAAAGAGCTCATTGAGCGCGCGGAGGTGTGTTCACGTGTGTCAGGAGAGTGAAGGTAAGGAGAGAGGGAAGGACGCGGGAGCACCGGGAGAGTAAAGGCCCCTCTGTGTTTCACAGGTCGGGCCCTCCGCCTCCGGCTCTCCGTCTGCACTGAGCCGGATTCATGAAAACTATAAACATGTCGCAGCTCACATCCTTCGCTCCTCATCATCACTTTCAAAGTTTCTGCTCATATTTTCGCGTGTTCGTGTTTTCTCCATCAGGTGATCGAGGTGAAGTTCGTGAAGCTGGACTTGGAGCCCGACACGTACTGTCGATACGACTATGTGGCCCTGTTTAACGGCGGCGAGAGGGACAACTCGCGGCGGATTGGGAAGTTCTGCGGAGACAGACCACCAGGGTGAGGTTACCATCGGAAATGTACGGTGGCCGACAAGAGCCAAACTGAGAAATGATGCTCAAAAACACGTACAAAAATCCAAAAAAAACCTGAGAGTTTAAGACATTTTTAGGATTTTAGGAAATTTCTTGGATTTTCGATAATTTCTAGGATTTTCTGACATTTCTCAGAATTCAGGATGTTTCGTGGATTTTAGGACATTTCTAAGATTTCAAGACGTTTCTAGAATTTGACGACGTTATTCGGAATTTAGGACATTTGTAAGGTTTTAGGACTTTTTTAGGATTTGAGGACATTTCTAGATTTGAGGATATTTCTAGGATTTGAGAAGTTTCGAGAGTGTTTCTAGTGTTTCAGGACATTTCAAAGATTTTAAGGCATCTCCAGGATTGTAGGACATTTCAAAGTTTTCAGGATATTTGTAGGATTTGAGGACATTTCTTGAATTTGACGACATTTCTCGGAATTTAGGACGTTTCTCGTATTATAGGACATTTGTAAGATTTTAGGACTTTTTTAGGATTTGAGGACATTTCTTGAATTTGAGGATGTTTCTCGAATTTTAAGGACGTTTCTAAGATTTCATGACATTTCTAGAATTTGACATTTGTCGGAATTTAGGACGTTTCTCGTATTATAGGACATTGGTAAGATTTTAGGACGTTTGTAAGATTTGAGCATGTTTCCAGAAGTTGACTATGTTACTAGGATTTTAGGACATTTTGAGGATTTTACGACATTTCTGGTTAAACAGGATCATGCAGACAACATCTCTGGTCGACTGCGGCTGACCGTTGGCTCTCGGTTTCAAAGGCTCAAAAACAAACACACTCGAATGGTCTCGCTCTCTCGGGCTGTAAATCGAGCTGTTCTTCGTAGCGTTCCCCTGAAGGTCTGAGGAACCTTCGCTGTGGTGACTGAACAGGCTGCATTTCGGAGTTTGTGTGCATTTGACTTTGTATCATTTCTGTATTTGCAGTTAACATATTTGTTTAAGCTTCCTGCAGCACATTACTGGATTTGGATTTTTGGATTTGTTTTCCACAGAAATATTCTGGGCCTTTGTAGTATGTTTTTTTTTTTTTTTCATTTTCATGACTTTTAGCTGCGTTTTCACATTTTTCTCCACTTTGTTTATCATTTTTTACGATTGTCATGTTTTTTTTCTCTACGTAGAACAATAGTGACAAATGGGAACGAGCTGCTTGTCCAGTTCGTCTCCGACCTCAGCATCACCTCAGACGGCTTCATGGCGCACTACAACAGCGTGCCTCGCGGGTCTCGGACGCCCACCGCCGGCGGAGACTTCATCTACGGACCTCAGACGACCTCAACGCCACAAAGATCAGCGGTGAAGCCGATCAAACCCACAAAACCACCAACCAAACCTAAACCAACCCTCAAACCCAAACCCACCCTAAAACCAGCCAAAAGACCGCTGGTGAAGAAACCGCCACCGCCACGCAAGCCTGCTGTCAAGCCCACGCCAAAACCCAAACCAGCTAAACCCACGCCGAAAGCGCCTGTGAAAAAACCCAAACCCACACCCAAACCGAAGATCGTTAAGCCGACGCGCAAACCGATCATCAAGGCGAAACCAACGCGTAAACCTGCACTGAAGACCAAACCCACCTTAAAACCTGTCAAACCAGCGAAACCAACCCCGAAAAGCAAAGCGAAACCAACCGCCAAACCCAAATTTAAACCCAAAGTGACGCCTAAACCTAAAGTCAGCAAGACGGTGACGAAGAAGCCTCTTGTGGGCAAGAAACGTGAGTAAATAACGATCTGCATTTTGCGAGTTTTAATGTGCACCTGTGCCTAAAACGTACGTGTTTTCTTCAGCTTTACCTCTGAACCCGCTGTGCACTCAAACCTGTAAGAGGACGGGAACTCTCCAGTCCAGCTTCTGTCCTCATGACTTTGGTGAGCAACATCAGCGCCTCCTCTCGTCCAGTGATTCCCAAACATTGTCCTCAAATGTCCATTCAGTGACATCTAACTGAAACTTCTCCATTTCTATGTTTTTAGGACAAGAATTTTAAGATTTTTATGAGATTTCAGGACATTTCAGGATATTTATATATACGTCTCTTGGATATTAACACGTTTCAGGGATTTTAGGACATTTCGAGGATTTTAGGACATTGCAATGATTTAAGACATTTCTAAGACTTCAGGACGTTTTTAGGAATTTTTGGGATCTTAGGACATTTCTAAGATTTTAGTACATTTCTAAGATTTTAGGAAATTTCTAGGATATTAGGAAGTTTATCAGATTTTAGCACATTTTTTAGGATTTTAGGACGTTTCTCAGATTTTAGGACGTTTCTAGGATTTCAGTTCATTTCTCTGATCTTCGGATGTCTTTAAGATTTTAGGACATTTTTAGGATTTCAAGACATTTCTAGAACTTTAAAATGTTTATAGGACATTTCCGGGATTTTAGAACATTTCTAGAATTTTAGTACATTTCTAGGATTTTAGGATATCAGGGGCTAAGCTAGGAGATAAGACCGAAGATAAGATAACCCTGTGTGAGTTGGGACCCTCAAAACTTCTGTGCTCAGACAACAAAAGCATAACTTTTTTAGACTGAATTCTTTAGTTTGACCGTAGTTGGCGTATAACTCAGTTTCCTGTGACGTTTTTCTCTCATACAGTGGTCACAGGTAAGGTTACAGCTGTGAGCCCTGGTGAGAGGGGCTCAGCCACAGCGGAGGTGTCTCTAATCAAGGTCTATAAGGCAGGACGCCTGAACATCACCAAATCAGGACCCATCATGTCCGTCACACTGACCTCCACCTGCAAGAAATGCCCCGGGCTCCTCCAAGGTACAGTACAGCGATCTGTATTTACAGCCTTTACTGCATATCAGACACACAACACGCAACATTTCTACTGACTAAAATACACCAACAGTGTCAACATTTGCACCAAGTAAAATGTACTCGTGTGTGCTGACAAACATGCAACTATTTCAACATTTGTACTGAGTAGATGCACCCAGAGCAGCAACATTTGCAGGAAAAATGCACACAGAGCAGCAAAACCTGTATAGACTAAAATGCATCTAGAGCAGCAACATTTTTACAGACTAAAATGCACTCACAGAAGCAGCAGTCGTACTGATTTTAATGCACCCAAAGCAATACTTTCATTGTCTGAAATGTTCCCATAGCAGCGACATTTTTAGCGACTAAAATGCAACCAGAGCCGCAACATTTGCAGAAAAAAATGCAAAACAGCAACTTTTGTACTGAATACAATGCAACAGTGACGTTTGTAACAAACTCAAATGCACCAACAGCAGCACCCTTTGATACTGACTAAAATGCACTCATAAAAGCAACATTTGCAGACAAAAATGCACCCAAAGCAGCAACATTTGTTCTGATTAAAATGCACCAACAGCAGCAACATTTGTACGTACTAAAATGCAAAAGCAACATTTGTACCAACTCAAATGCACCAACAGCAGCAACCTTTGTTACTGGCTAAAATGCACTCACAGGAGCAACAGTCAGACTGATTTAAATGCACCCAAAGCAACATTTGCAGACAAAAATGCACCCAAAGCAAAGTTTGCACTGACTTCAGTGCAAACTTTTAGGACAAAGGGATGTAAAAACAGCATTCAACACATATTTTTTTTCCTTCTCGTCCAGGACGGAACTACGTGTTGATGGGAAAAGTCGACGCTCAGGGCAGCGGCCATCTCAGCCCGTCCAGCTTCACTCTCCTCTATAAGCCCATCCACGCCAAAGCACTGGCCAACCTCGCACGCAAACCGTGCTGACATCACGGCCCAGCCCACCAATCAGACGGACAGCTCCGACTATCTCTCTGAACACATGTAACTTTACAAAAAGAGTGAAAATATTATGAGTAATATCCAAACTTAATTTTATACATAATGCAATGCTGTCATGAGAAATGATTCTTAAAAACATACATTAAAAAGCATTATATTTTGTATTTTGTATATAAATTATAATATTTCTGTGATAAAAATGCACATCAATAAACCGTGACTCTGGTACTTAAAGCTGTTTTACTCTTCTAGTTTTACTAATATTTAACGTTTGTAGATTGAGAAGGATTATTTCCAACTCACATGATTTCAATTTCCAATTTCCAATAACTCAGAGCGTTTTAAAGTCCAAAAGTCAACATTACCTGGATAAAAAATAGACGTAATAATGTACAAAATTCTCATTTCAAATTTATCTGACAGATTATTCACCAATCTATATTTGTTGCCGTTTACTTTTTAAAAACCATTTTCACTGCTGCGCCTTTGCACATGCAGACAGTAGCAGCACTAGAAATTACATTTATGTAAGAAAGTTGATTAAAAAAACAAAAACAACCTAATTTAACCTGATCCGTCAATTCAAAAA
>NW_024612780.1:0-3682 GCF_008729295.1 Plectropomus leopardus
TAAAAGCAAGACAGACAAGCAATAAATATGCATTAATGCTGTGTACTGTAAATTAAATGGGTTTTAAGATCAGGCCAGTTGATCTTTGCTATCATGTGGAATTTATGCTAATGTGTATTTTAAGTCACATTAAAATTTTAGGGAAAAAAGATTATAAATGACATCTACAAACACCTCCAAAGCTCACTGATTGACACTTTGAATCTCATTTGTGTAATCCATATCAGAAAACAAAGTGTAAAAATGACAAATAACTGACAACTAACTGATGACAAATAACCAAACTGTTTATTGAGTGCGAGCTGCTGCCAACCAGCAGGTTTTGTCAATCAGCTGAGAGTCCAGGAAGTTACTGCTGACAGCCAAGAAATTGTTGTTGGGAATCTCATTGCTCAATAAGAAAAGATCAAGCAAAAAATTACATGCCACAGAGCAAAATTTCATTGTGTGTGTATTGTTACATCCTGTTATTTTAAATCAAATGCAAATTTTTCATTTTTTATGAAAAAATATTATTAAATTAAATTAAATTAATAAAAGTTATTATTAAATTATGTGTAAAAGTGGCTGAAGCTCAACTTAGACTGTTGAAGTTTCATAAACTTTGGTTAAACATTGTAATGTTTTTATGCACAAAGCGAGGATGTTGGATTTTGTCTCCTATCTGTTTCTGTTTGGTTCCAAGTTGCAGCAAATATGGAGATGAGGAGTGATTACAAAAAGCATTGATCACAAACATCAATGATTCTCTTAATGTACATTTGACATAGGAGTATTATATTACAAAGACTTGAATAAAAAATGAAAATATTCTTTAACTGACAGTCAGCTGAAATTAAAATGTAACTACACAAAATGATTGAAAATTTCCTCTTTACAATCCAACTGTTATAAACACAAAAGAGAGAGCAGTCAGAGAACTGGGCATCTGGACCGCTGTGGGTTTCTCTGGCAGGACAGGTGACTGTAGAAGGGCGGGGAGCCAAACAAGACTCTGACTGGCCAGGGCTGCGGGAGGATGGGGAATTAGCTAATTAGTACTGGAGCTAACATCAGAGCGCAATAAACAAAACAAATAACATAAATAAATACATAATGGGAATTGAATGTGACATTAGAGCACAAGTGACGGATGTGCTCACAGTGTGTAGCAAGCAATGCTGCCTTCACATGCTAATGTAAATAAAAGCTAATACTAAAAACTAATATGAGTCTTTTGGAGATTTTGCATTACAAGAATGACACTGACATAGTGACCTTGACCTTTGACCTATGACCACTACAATCTAATCATTTCATTGTTGAGTCCAGGTGAATGTTTCTGCAAAACTTGAAAAAAATCCCCTTGAGGCATTTTTCAGATATTGCACAAGAATGTGCTGAACAATAGGATATCGGACAACCTGAGAGCATAATGTCTCCATTCTTGGCTATCACCGTGCAGAGGCATTAAAATAAATAATTAACAAACAGTTTACTCATATTTGTATTTAACAGTAACATGTTATAACTATACTGTCATGTTTTCCATTTCCTGAGTTACGATATAGTACACTTAATACCCCCCCCCTTCATTATCCACCTATTTTCTCTGTGGTGCTGGTCATTCTCTGTGGCTAATGCATCAAATGCCATATTACATTAAACCAGTCTCTGCCATAATTATATCACACAGTTTCCCTTTGCTTTGGGAATCTGACTGTGTGGTTTTAGAGAAATCTGATAAAACCACACATTCAGAACAGTATTAAATATATCAGCCAGTGCACACTCGCATTACTGCTGCACACGTGGTGGAGGAGCTGGACAATGTCATGCGTGCAACAGGCTGACAGCTTGTAATTGAATGTCTCTTTCATTTGTACAGACTTTGCTGCTGGCACATTTACAGTAAATGGTCACTGCATATATATTGTGTGTGTGTTCCGTGCATGTTAAAAATCCCCAGCAGGTGTTCCATTCTTCACACCTGCCTATTTATTGTAATTTATGACAATGAGAGGGGGAAAACCACATGGACTCAGTTGGAGAGCCAGCCTGTCAGTGTTTGCTAATAGAGACAAGAGATTTATAAAGAAACGTGAGCTTGTACTGCAAATGATAACGTGTCCAGCTATCGCAGGACAAATTGAATGCAGGCTTCCCAGACTCAATCTGCTTACTTAGTGTTTGCTTTTGTGTAACTTGGCAGCGTACGAGACGGTTTGCACAATTGTGTGGCTGGAGTGAAAGCGAGCGGGCTGCTTTTTTTCTTTTCCCACACAGGCACCAAAATGGACTCAGGCAGTTCTGATATCATGTGAACAGTCAAGTTCCATTTCTGCGCAACTTCTTAAAATGTTATTTTTCTTCATTTCTATTTTTGGCCGCCGCATGCACATCCAGATGCAAACGTGAGTAATGATTGTTTATTTGTGGAGCTAAAGGAAGTGGTTAATTATGCTGTCAGCTTCTTCCTACAGAAAATTGATGAACTGCGTCTGCGTCGTGATGTAGTGCTGAGAAATAAAACCCCAGTTAATCATACACCAAGTGGTGTGTTCACAATCTGTCTGCCCACAGACTCACATTTGCTGCTGATAAAAACTAATATACAGCATACAGTAATTGTGACTGCGCTGCAGTTAACACTCTTACCAAGACCTTTTGTTAACATCCTTCAAGCCCCTGAAAAATAAAAACAATAAAAAAAAAAACTCAGCTGATTTGCTTTAGGACAGCGTTATTCATCATTTCTCATAACATAACGGCAATGTTTAATTTATTATTTTTTTATAGATGTGATTTATTTTATTTTAACTGCAAATCACTCTTTGAGACCATCAAACAACAAAATTGATTGTAATTTAACTAGTCAGTCAGTCCTAACCAAATGTGGGTAGTTTGTTATTAACCTGTTGCTGTTTTTCTGGCAGCTGTTTTAACAACCTGTCACTGTTTTTCCAGCTGCTGTTTTGGCAACATGTCACAGTTTTTACAGCCGCTGTTTTGGCAACACGCCACTGTTTTTTAGCGGCTGTTTTAGCAACCCATTGCTGTTTTTTCAGTGTTTTTTAAGGCAACCTGTATTTCTATTTGCAGCCGCTTTTTAGCCAAGAAAAGTGGTTGATTATTGCAGAGATCATTGCAGATAGCACCATGGAAAGTAAAATCAAACAGCCAGCCAACAATGGTGGTTGACACCATCTTGCTGATGATTTATTTAAGCAGAATTCCCTCTCAGTCCTGACAGTTGTATTTTGACAGCCTGCATTTGAGGTTTACCTGTGAGCTTTTATACTTTGCTTTTACAGCTGCATCTTCACACAGAAACTATGAGAACGTGCTCCAATGAATAATGTGAGAAATGCTCAAATAATTGAACTTGAAGCACAAATATTTTTTCATTTACAAATTACAACTTTACCCTCCAGGCATTTTTATTTTATTTTATTTTATTTTTTACTGTACAGAAAATATTTAGTGTAACATTGCTTAGAAAGTGCACAGAATAAACCATGTGTGTAATTTCAAACTTCAAAAACTTTATATAGATCTTTGCCAAGATAAAAAACAAAAAAATAAACTACTGCAACCACAAGAAATGCCATCTTGCAAAAAAAAAGACATTAGCACAGAAAGTTTGCACAAATTAAGCTGAGCTGACTTGAAATGTCTGTGCGTACATTGGGGGGTAATATAT
>NW_024612781.1:0-1433 GCF_008729295.1 Plectropomus leopardus
AGTTATCTTACCATAAGTGTTTCCAATTTGAGTTAAAATTTGATTTTAGGCAATAACAAAACTCCCTCTCAAGATCTTCTTATTTAAATTCATGCACATTTACATGTCAGTTTCTTACTTTACAGCGATGGGAGGAGGTAAGTCTTCACCTTTCATAATTTCTTGTCCCAATACATACGTCTTTGAAGTTTTAATAATGTTTATTGTCATGGAAAAATAATCGTGATGTTTATGAAGTTTTGAAATACAGCTTTGTCTCACTGTTTGTCAACTTTCTCTCCAGCATATTTTAGTCAGCCATGGAGGACTCTGCCACAGTGAGTATGAGTCGTCACAATGTTGTGCATTTGAAATAAATATGACAGAGGTTTGGACTTAAATCATATATTTGATGACTTAAGACTTGATTTGCCAAAAACATAATGGACTCACCTTACGTAGTACTGAGCACCAGTTGGCAAAAATTATTAAGACGATTTTCTCAGTGTAAAAAAAAACAACCAAACAAAAGAAATATATTGCAGTTCTGAAAACTTGCAGGTTGAAAATTATAGATGGAGATGTAACATCTTCCAAATTTGACACTTAAAGTCGGATCAAGACAACATAGTTAGTGGACTAATCCTTAGCTTACATTAGCTTACCGAGTAAGTAACTTTTTTAACAAACTTGTATTACTTGGATATTAAAAATGTCATTATATTTGCTGAAGAGCACATAATGACTTGATAAGAACATGAAGACTTGGGACGTGATAGTCTTGACCGGACTTCAGTGCAAAATCTTTAGGCTTAATTGGGAAATGCATAACAAAGACTTGGTCCCATCTCTGGAAAATAATACACTATTGTAATTGTAATTGTTTGTTTGTTTGTTTTGTTTTGAGCAGCCAGGAGAATCTTGATTTTGTGAAATCCTACCAGCCTCGAAACAAAGAAGTCAAACACCTCAGAATCCTTCTTCATGGACCAGTCGGTGCCGGCAAGTCCAGTTTCATCAACTCTGTCGAAAGTGTTTTACAAGGCAGAGTAACGGGTCGAGCTTTGGCAGATGCAAACTCTGGGACCAGCTTTACCGAAAAGGTATGGATAACTGTTGATTGTGGTGATTCTAAAGAACAGTTTAAGACATTTAATGAAAACCTTAACTGAAGTGAGCATGAAAGTATTTAGCATAACTGGTCACATTATTGCATTTCCACTGATATTTTCCAGTCAGTGATTTAATATTTAACCCGATACTGATTGGTTGGAAGCTGTGGATTAACATTTAGTAACTTGACAGTTTAACCGCATACCCATCATATTGGCCTGTTTGTTTGCAGTAAATTAATGCACAGTATGACACTGTAGATAATGGCAGCAACAGTGAGACCTTGCTTAAGAGTTTGGAGCTAGTGTTACTTGTGTAACCACAAACAAGAACCATATATA
>NW_024612782.1:0-1113 GCF_008729295.1 Plectropomus leopardus
CGTGCTAAGACACACCATAGCAAAGGATTTTGCAAAAACAGTTCAAAACACCGATAAATAGCATGTCCAAAAATCCACCAGAAACCCAAGGCTATAGTATAGCAAAATGTCAAAAAATGGCATTTTCAAAAAAGTGTTTAAAATCATTTTAAACCACTGAAAATATCATGCCGTAACATGCCTTAACACAGGATTTTGCAACAACAGTCCAAAACACTTTTAAATTGCATGTCCAAAAATCCACCAGAAATGCAAGGCTATAGTATGGCAAAATGTCAAAAAATGCCATTTTGAGAAAACTGCTTAAAACCATTTTAAACCACATGCAATAATGTGCTAAGACACACCATAGCAAAGGATTTTGCAAAAACAGTCCAAAACACCATTAAATCGTATGTCCAAAAATCCAACAAAAATGCAAGGCTATAGTATGGCAAAATTGTCAAAAAATGCCATTTTCAAAAAACTGCTTAAAATCATTTCAAACTTCATAAAATAGCGTGCTAAGACACACCATAGCAAAGGATTTTGCAAAAACAGTCCAAAACACCATTAAATTGTATGTCAAAAAATCCAACAAAAATGCAAGGCTATAGTATGGCAAAATTTCATAAAATGGCATTTTCAAAAAACTGCTTAAAACCATTTCAAACCTCATAAAATAGCGTGCTAAGACACACCATAGCAAAGGATTTTGCAGCAACAGTCCAAGACACTTTTAAATAGCATGTCAAAAAATCCACCAAAAATGCAAGGCTATAGTATGGCAAAATGTCAAAAAATGCCATTGTCAAAAAAATGCTTAAAACCATTTTAAACCACATAAAATAGCGTGCTAGGACACACCATAACAAAGGATTTTGCAGCAACAGTTCAAAACACTTTTAAATAGCATGTCCAAAAATCAACCAGAAATGCAAGGCTATAGTATGGCAAAATGTCAAAAAATGCCATTTTCAAAAATCTGCTTAAAACCATTTTAAACCACATAAAATAACGGGCTAAGACACACCATAGCATAAGATTTTGCAAAAAAAGTCCAAAACACCATTAAATTGTATGTCAAAAAATCCACCAAAAATGCAAGGCTATAGTATGGAAAAATTGTCAAAA
>NW_024612783.1:0-2531 GCF_008729295.1 Plectropomus leopardus
CTTTATACTTTGTATTGTGTCCTATGTACTTCTTGGTTTTTTTTTTAATATTTACTGACTGCTTACTTTTCCTGTTCTTTGTTGTCATTTATCTTTTGTTGTATTTTTCTGCAAAATATGAATTTGGTTGTTTTTTTGTGTATTTTTCTTCATTTTTGTTTGTTATTTTCAAGTTAATGGGGGTCTGTTTGTATAAACCTCTGGGCTTGTTGACCTCTCCTGACACCTTTTTTTTTTTTTTTTTTATTAATCTAGATTTTATAAAAACTGGTATCAATCTGTAAAAAAATGCTGCTGTGTTGTCTCCTGCAGGTGAAACTGGAGTAACGTTACCATGTAAACGTTCACAGATCATCAGTAGAAACTGAATAGAAGCACAGATTGCAGACACAGAGAGGTTAATGGGGTCTCATCATTCACAGAGCGGCCTCTTTGTATGCAGTGCCGTTTTTTTGGGTGAATAATCATTGTAATTCCAAAGTCACCAACAAAGCAAACAGATGCAACAGACAACATGTCCTCCCCCTGGGGTTTCTGACCAGAATCATATCTCTGTGCTAAATTGCAGTGTGGTCACATTGAAACAAGCTCCAGTGTATTTTGTTAGACATTCGATATGCTCTCGAGCCTGTGACAGATGCACTGTGACCCAAACTGTGCGGCAGCTGCAGCAATGAGAGTCCTGTTTGAGGGCAACGTTACCTGGAGCTGAAGAGAAAACAAGAGCGACCACAGGGCTTCTCATATTTGATTGCTAGAGTGCATTATAGCGAGAGGACAGCAAATCCCATGCACACACCTTTGATCCTCTGGCTAGAGTTTACCTCGGAGCTGCCTGAGGTCAGCTCTCTGCTCCGTGTAACATGAAGCCACAGCCAAACAAACACAGACGGCTCCTGAAAACAGAGGCCTCCTGTTAAAATCCAACTGCTTTTTTATGCTTTCATAGATAAAATCCTATTTGCAAGAAACAGGAAGTAGAAACCAGAAACCTGAATAGAGGTCACTTTTTTGTCCTCAGATGCCTTTTACAAGTGTTAAAACCTTTGAGTAATTGGTTTAATTTCTTTTTAAAACACGGGAGGAAAAGTCAGTGAAATGTCCACAAAATTTCAAGAAATTAGAACATTTATAAAATTACTTTTCAGAAAGCAATGGAAATATTTCCAGGGAACTATATTTCATATGGCATACTTGAATATTTGAAATAATTTACAGAATAATTCAATTTTTTAGGTTGTTTCACTGTTTGTTTATTTATTTTATTATACTTTTTTACTTTCCTGTTTCTTATTATTTTTGTTTGTTTTACTAATTTTCAGGCGGCTTTCTTATACTTTTTTTTCAATTTCTTGCTTATTTCTGAGCAATTTCCTAAGTTCCTCATTGTTTCATTCCATTTTTTTCTAAAATAAATCAAGCCAATTTACCCAGGTTTCAAAGGGTTAAATGTGTTTCAAACAAAAAATGAAATGTTAAAATAAAAATGTTTGTTTTCAAATCCAGAAGTGAAAGCCAGACTCACTCACTGTTCTAAAATACTGTACCATTTTAATATTTATCTTTTCTTTAGGAGCTACCTATTGTTTGATTTAAAAACAACAACAAATATTTACTCTTTGGTTCACATTAATAGGTTTTTTTTTATAGGTTTAATAATCTACATCTTATGAGAACTGCAAAGATTTTACAAAGTAAAAGTTAAATTTACTCTTCATGGGAATAAGGTGTTGTAAACAGTTGTATAAAGTCTTCTAAGAGTTTTAAAGGAGGAACTTTTGTCAAAATCAGAGAAAATAGCAGCATTTCCTATAAGAGGAATATGGGTCTAATGAAGAGATTTAATTGCATTATGAGGAAAGCAGAATTTAGTGTTTTTGAAGCTTGATCCACAACAGAGATAAAAGTCAGTATATCTCGGCCTCTGCTGCTAAAATCTAATATTATTCTTTTGTTTAAATCTGTCGCCTACACACACCCAACTTCTTGAAAGTTCAGTATTAAACCTCTGAAGAATGTCTTAAACAAACTGATGACGTTTCTAGTCTCTGTACATTTGCACAGTTAAAAAGGGCATTTGTATGTGGGTATAGAAAATGTACCAGACATACATGAAAGCATTCGACCGCCATGACCTGTAATACTGCAACAGATTCACCACAACACCTGTAAAGTGATGTGGTAACAGTGCTCACAGCGAGTGCAGAAACAGGTGCAAAGCCTTTATATTTCATTGAAAATGATCTGTGCTGCCACCTTCTGGTCTCTCTAAAGGACCAGGAAATACAGACACGTACACGGTATGTGAGGCTGGTGTTAAGGAGTTTCTATTTAAGATTGCACACAGGTACAAAATAATTTATTTCCAAATGCAAACAATAGATCCTCTCTTTGTAACTGTGAAGGAGAAACTATTGAACGTGTGTTTAAAGATTGTTTTCACACCACTTTTTTCTGGCTTGACTTACAGTCATCTTTCAAAAAATTATGAAAAAGATTTCACACTAACAAATATATGTTCTCATTCATTT
>NW_024612784.1:0-4355 GCF_008729295.1 Plectropomus leopardus
TATGCTCTCATACAGGCTCTCGGCCTGTTCAGGTGCGTCCTGCTGTTGCTGGTTTTGGGTGGCAGCTGGTGACGTGCTCTCAGGCTGAATGTGCGGCGAATCGACGGGGGAAGCCGCTTGGAGTTCGTCGCAAATTCTGCGCAGCCCCTCGATATCTTTCGTGAGACTCTGACGGGATAAATGCCGTTTAATAAAGTGAATCTCCATGTGTGTTGATGAGTAAAGACGGCGTTTTGTGTAAACGTACCTCGACTTCTCTGGTGAGCTCTTCTCTCTCGTGTGTCATCAGCAGCATCATGCGGTCCTTCTCCTCGATGACGCCGTCTTTATCTGCGATCGCTTCATGCGCCTCTCTGAGCAGCAGCTGAAAAAGAATGAAACAAGCCACAGCTTTTAATAGGTGATTTAGCTTAAACCTTTTATTTTGTGTGTCCTTCACGTAATCTGACTGCTTTTACATTTTGCTGATATTCTCTCCGTCTTCCCCTTTTTGTAACTTCTGTGTTAAAAAGTGTTACATAATCAAAGCTGCTGAAAGAGAAAGATGGAAAACAAACTGTTTCTTTTGTGGGCTGTACACTTTAATCTGATTTTACATTTTGTTTTCTGTCTCATCTTCTCTCCGTCTTCCCTTTTTCTCCTTTTTGTAACCTCTGTGTTGAAAACAAAGCTGCTTGGGTGTGCACAGGGGCGTTGTCGTGTTGAAACAGGAAAGAGCTTTTCCACAAACCGTTGGGATCTCACTGTACTCTATAAAGCAGTACCACTGTGTGCTGCAGTGTTAAGATTTCCCTTCAAAGTAGCAAAAACTGCCCCAGACATGTATTAAAGTTGTAACAATCGTAAATTTAAACCACATATCTAAAGTTCACCTCTAGTTTGCCACTTTTCCGCTCTGCCTCTTCACACGCAGAGATCACCCTCTCCAGCTGGTCTCTGGCCTGCTGCAGATGTCTTTCCAGGTATTCAGTCTGGTTCTTGGTGGTTTTGGCGTCCTCTCTCTCGGCCGCCAGCTTCGCCTGAGCTTCATGTAGCTGGCTGACAAGAGTCTGACACCTCACCTGAAGAGGACAGTAAGTTTTCAGCACCAAGGGAAGCTCATGTCAGTGTTGTTCCTATTTAAAATAATTTAACCCTCTTTTTTCCTTTACCTTTAGATCGTCATCTGGACAGTTCTGCACCGTCTCCTGCTGCGACAGCCGCCTACACAACTCCTGGTTCTCGCGCTTCACGTCGTCTACGTTGTGTGCGATGCTTTGCAGCTTCTGCAGCTCGGCAGAGAGCCTCTCCTTCTCCTTCTCACTGCTCTGAAGGTCAACCTGACGGAGGTAAAGCACACACAGGAACAAAACTTCTGATCTGGACCAAAACGCTCTTTACTGGACACAAAAGATCCTGTCAGTGCAAAAATGACAGTATTTTTTATAAAGTTTTAAAGGACTAGGCTGTTAATGCTCTCTATATTTTTTTTTTATAGTCGTTAAAACCCTTAAACAACCCAAACTAACAGCAAATGTATCTAAAAATGAGTATTGTGTGTGTGTATCAGAGCTTAATTAATCTAGATTTTTGTGTAAAACAGCTCCATGGTTGTCCAAAAGAATATTGCAAACACATCACTGATGTATTTCTTCATTACCATGAACATACACGTTGTAGTTTATTTTTATTCAATGACACAAGCACCATCCTGCTGGCAAAAGTACTCAATAGAGCATCAAACTTTGATTAATCCGCTGCTAAAAATAGTCCCTAACACATGCACTATTTCCTCCTGTTTCATTGACATTTGGAAAAAAACTATGACACCCAAATGTTCTTATTTATGTGACAGTGAAGTTGAGTTTTCATAGATTTACCTGAAGAAGCTGTATGCTGTCTTTTGTTTTGAGCAGTTCCCTTTCTTGTTCTCTGAGTTTGGAATTTAGCCTGACAAAAAAAACAGCTGTTAGTGGCCAAAGAAATTTAACAGGTTTTAAAGGGTTAACCATGAAAACGGATCAAAACGTGTAGGCTTGACTCACTTGGCAATCTCCGAACTCTGAGCATCAACCTTCCCCTTCAGCTCCTCACGCTCCTCTTTGAGCAGGTTGATCTTCATCACAGCTCTGTCGTATTTCTGAAAAAATTCAACAAAAAATGTAAAATACGCGATTCTGTCAGAGCCTTTCGAGGTTAAAGAGGTGACTTTATCTTACTTCATTTTGTGCTGATTCTCCCTCTAATCTCAAGCTTTGACTCCGTTGTTTCTGCTCATGCTGCTGTAAATCCATCTGCTTTGTCTTTTGGGTCAACAGCTCCTCCTGGTAGTCACATCAAAGTTAGATTTCACAATTAAACTTTGGTCTAAAATTTAGATTTCACACTGGGACTGTAGACAAACCTTTAAGTTGTCCGTCTCTTTCTGCTGCTGCTGTAAAGTGCTCTTCAAGTTTTCATTTTGCTCCTTGATTTGATCCATTTCTTTGACCAGTTGACTCATTTCTTTCTCCTTCTGCTCATTCTGCCCCTGCAGAAATAAATCGCACCGTGTCAAATATCAAAGTTCAAATCCCAATTTAACGATTTTCTCTCTCATTGTGCAATGAGCAAATGTGATCACTCGCTTTCAGCAGACCTTCAAGCTGGCGGCTTCTTGCTGATTCTTCTGCAGGTCGTTTTTTAAGGTTTCGTTTTCCTCTTTCATCTGATTCAACTCTTTCTGCAGTTCGGCTTTCTCGCGTACGCTCTGTTCGACCTGCTCCTGGGTTCAAAAAAACACAACATAAAATGAATAGAAAGCTATTTACTTCTGCCGTCATACTGCTTCATTACATATAAACACTTGTATCTTTTCCCAAAGCTTTACAATCAATCAGAAACCCTGCTGCAAATTTAAAATACAAGCTGATTATTAAATATTTCCACAAGTCATTTATCGTCACAGCTGTTTAAAAACAGTCTCTTGCTTTCGCTCCGTATCTGTCCTTTGCACTGATACCTGTGTTGTAATAACGAGGAGGTCATCGTCCGGGCTGCTCTCCATGCTTTGCTCCACCGGGTTTTTGAAACAGAACGGCGTGCTGGCTCCTCGCACTTGACCCGTACTGTCAACGTAGCAGAACTGGTAAAACTCGATCTCATCTTTAGGCAGGTAGTACTCTGAGGGGACAGGAACGATTCAATTATTCTTCTGCAGGGCTCATTGATGATCAACCATTTTATTTGATGTATAAAATGTGAGAGAATAGTGAAGAGGTCCAGTTACTATATCTTAAAAACACATTTTATGTATTAAAATTGAAAAAAAAATATTCAATTTGGGCCAAAGGTGTACATGGGAGATATGCCCATTCCCAAAATAAACATTAAGGGTCAAAAGATAAGCAAAAATAGAGTTCTGTTATACAACATTGTGTTTACTGTTTTTTTGGCACTCCTGTAATGTTTGCTGTGTTCACGTGAAACACTGCATGCAACTCTTTGGGGCCAAAAATTAAACTAACCGAGAGAGAAAATGAACAGTTCAGGGCCACACGGGGCTGTAACCTGCTATGACAGGTCATAAACAGACATTACTTAATTCTACGGGGTCACGAGCCAAAAAGTTTAGAAACCACTGATCTAGAAGACCTTGAAACTGCTGGACATGGATCACCCAAAAAAAAGTGTGACTCTTAAGTTTGTATCGAGAATGTGACTGCAGCAGATATGATGTCAACAACGCCGAGCCAGAGGATTAAATGTCATAGAAGCTCATTAAAAACAGATTTAAGAGCTCGAGGGTTAAATTATGCTGAAACTGTTTTCACATTTCACACTCCGAGTGTTCGGAAACATCTGACGGTGAGCGGGCATTATAAACATGACGAAGCATTTCCAGCCTGCAGTAAAAGTAAAACTATTTCTTACCCTTAAAAACAACCTGCCCGGTTGCGTCCTGACCGACCACATCCACGCTCGGCTCCACCCACACAAAGGTGTGATAATCCTTTGTTGTGCTCCAACCGACCTGGACACGAAAAGTTGGTCAAAAGATTCCTAAAAGCATCACACTGACGGCGGTGGAAGAAGTAAATAGATGCATTACATAAAGTACTAATACCACACTGTGAAAATACTCCACTGCAAGAAGTAGTCCTGCATTCAAAGCCTTAGTTAACCCTTTAAAACTTGTAATAAGTTCAATGTTCTTGTGCTGCTTTCACATGAATTTTACATGCATTTAAACCTTTGAGCCATGACAAAATTGTTTTTTGTTTTTTTTTTAACATGGGTAACAAGGTATTGGGCAACTTGGCAAGAAATGTTCCACAAATGAGAGAGACAGAGATGAAGAGAAAATATAAGAAGATAATAATGTAAGAAAAAAAGGG
>NW_024612785.1:0-1063 GCF_008729295.1 Plectropomus leopardus
AAAAATGTGAGCCGTCTTAATCTTCTCATCTGTTATCTCTGCTGCGTTAAACTGTGTCGACTAAAGTTTGCTGACGATGTGTTTGCCGCCATCCTGCAGGAGAAGCGTCGCGCTGAGAGAGCCGAGCAGCAGAGGGTCCGCGCTGAGAAGGAGAAGGAGCGCCAGGCCAGACGTGAGGTGCGTGGTTTTTAATCTCAATTCTTCTTTAAAAATATCACAGAGACATTTCATCATCAGACATTTGGGGTTTTTTCACTGTTCAGGAACTACGAAAGAGTCTTTGTGTCTCACTTTTGAGGAGCATGTCATCCTGCGCTGAAAAAATATTAATCATAAATATCAAACAAGCCTTAAATTTGTTGTTTTAAGTTTTAAGATTCACATAATTTCAGGGTCTGACTTTTTTTTTACACTCTGAAGATTCATGTTTTCAATTTTTTCACTCTCATATTTATAATAAAGTAGTTACAAATTGTAATTTTAAATTTTAAAACTAAAGTTTCTCTTTAACCTCTCAGTTCTTATATTTCTTGTGTCACTTTGAGTAGCGGAGAGATTTGACTGGGCGAGGTCTCACTCTGGTTTGTTTTTGTGTGAACCAGGAGGAGAGGCGGATCAGGGAGGAGAGTGATGCCAAGAAGAAGGCAGAGGAGGAGGCCAAGAAGAAGTCTGCTCTGTCCAGCATGGGCTCCTCCTACAGCAGCCACCTGCAGAGAGTCAGTGCACGCAGCACTACATCTGGAAATTTACCCAAATACTGCACACACACTTCTGGGCACTGTAGTATTTTCAATTTATGCTACTTTTAGTTTGATTCAACTTCATTTCAGAGGTAAATGTTGTACATTTTACTCCACTACATTTATTTGTTAGTAACTTTTCAGATTCCGACATCAAAAAGTATTTAAAAGTATTGTTATAAAGTAAATGACAGCATATGAAACTGTTTGAATTAGCTCTACACCTGCAGTCAGCTACAATAATTAAATGCTGCTCGCATGTTCAGTATCACTTATGGCCCGCTTTAATATTCCACACACTTAAATCACTCTATGCACAAAAT
>NW_024612786.1:0-2963 GCF_008729295.1 Plectropomus leopardus
TTTTTTTTTCAATATTAGGGCAGGGTGATATGGAGAAAATCAAATATACATTTATGATCAAGTAGCTTAATATCAATATTGCGGCTTTATGGAGGGGTTGATTTTTGGTGCCACCACAGAATATTTACACATTGAGATTATAAAAAAAAAAATTGGTAATGTGGATATGATGACGAAGTTAAGTTCATAAATTACACCGCTTTATTTGAGTCTTTAAAAACAAAACTTATGATATCTAAAATCTGAGATGATGTTTTGCACTAATTTTCACCTGTACTTTTCCTAAAAGTGTCGGCTGTGAAAAAGGCCTCTAGAGATATCCTGATATATTGTCTTATACAATTTGGTTATTTTATTCTGAAGGTCTGTCGCAGGTGTGTTCAGTAAAGTGTAATTTTAGCAGTGTCAGGGAAATGTCCAATCAAACACTGAGAAAGGGTCTAATCAAGCAAATAATCTCCTGTCACCTGTGCAGAGTACAAAATGAGAAAAAAAGGGATTATATTTTTGAAAAAATTGTTTGATTGTACGTTATCTTGATTCACTCCTAATAGAATTAGCAAAGCTAGAAAAACTTTTTTTCCAGGAATTCAACACGTGGTAAGAAATTAATATACAAATGGCCATTTGGGTCTGAAGTATTCCTTTAATTTTCTTCTCTTATTGAACTTATTTACCACTTTAAATTAACCCTTTGAAACCTCAAATGACATCACTTTTCTTGTGCTGCATTCAGATGCCTTTTACAAGAAGTTAAACCTTTGAAACCTGAAATTAGTAGATTTAGCAACTATTTTAAAAAATGCTGGGGAAAAATTTCCCAGTTATAATTTTTTGATTATACATTTTAATTTATTTGAAAGAACAAAATTATTATTATGCACCTGAAGAAGAAATGTCCCAAAAAATTAGAAATAAATTAGTAAATTTTGATTACCTGGAAAAGGTGCTTACAAAATTATAATAATTTTGTAACATAAGTTTAAATATGTTATTATATTTTCTTGGCTTATGAAATTTTTTCCCAGCTTTTTAAAAATAATGCTCTAAATCAGTAAATTTCTTACTCATCACCAAAGTGCCCATTGCCTTTTTTCCATGTTTTCAAAAGAAATCGTACCAATTGTTTAGGGTTCAAAGGGTTAAATGCTTGAAATGTGTCTGAAAGCAGCACAAGGAAAGTGGTGTGGCTCCAGATTTCAAAGGGTTAATCCACAGTGTGACCTCTAACATTGATCGTTGACCTTTAGTTTGAACCACAACTCTCTGAAAACAGACCTTAAGATTCTGATTTATTTATGTACAGTCCATCAGAAACATTTCAACAATTCGGCAAAAATTTCTCACAAACATTTGGCACAGAAATTCAGCAATAAATATACTCAGATATGCATCATAAAAACAACGGGTGGATCATCAGACATCAACAACAGAAACAAACGGTGTTCAGTGAGTGAGATGATCAGTGTGTTTACATCAGATCACAGTTAACATCAGAGTGAGGAGACATAAATCTGACTTTACCACCTTAAATCCAACCAGGGACATTTAATATTTACATATGTACTCTCTGTTTGATTTGTCTTACTTAATGCCACATGTGCGTACTTGTTAAATCTTCAGTCAGTCAAAACTGTGACTTTTCTGTGATTGAAAATGCTTCATTTTCATGCTTTTCCCCAGGGAAGGTCAAACAAACACCAGAGATTATTTGTAATTTGGCCCCACATGTGCTCTGTCGTCACAGGCTATAATCACACCATCAATACCAGAAGGGATGAGTCCTTTTAAAGACATCTAAAACATATATCATATGTCCTTCACAGTGCCGTGAAACATTTGGACAAACAAATCGAGGTTGCACAAACAGATTTTTGGACCCGTTCAGGAGAGGAACGTCACAAATCCTCACATCAAGTATTTAACTCTAGTGTGATGGCTCTGTCCTGGTGCTCTCTGCGGGTCACAGGGACTTGTGCTTCCCCAGCAGGCAGAGGCTGAGGCACTGCAGCAGGCCTTTCATCCACAGACAGTGAGCCAGGAAGAGCAGCAGCATGCAGGCGCCGGCCGAGCAGTAAACGCCGATCACCGTGCTCTCCTCCGGCAGGAAACACTTGGACAGAGTGTAACTGCCAGGTGACACGGACGCCTGAGAGACAAGGAGACGAGGAGGATAACAGGTTAGAGGAGATGGTCAGTGGTGATGCTGTCATTAGTGTCTGCTTTGAGCCCCTCGGCCACCAGAGGGCGTCCAAAAACTAAGAATTGCAACTCCTATTTGGTTCATTGTTGAATATTTTTTGTGAATTGATGCACATAGTACTAAGCTATTAAAATAATAATTAGACATGTTCATATATTTATGCATCATGGATTCATTTGGCAATGATTCATGATCAACAGATAACCTATTATCAATGTTTTGTACTGTAAATTATTCAATTATTATTTATTTATTTTCTCAAATAGGCCAAGATATGATAATTTTATGTTGGGTTCACAAAAATGTGTATTTTAGGACATATTTAAATTTGGAAGGGGACTGCCAGTGATATCAATACTCCCACCACCTTCACATACTGAATATTTATTTTATTTTATTTTATTTTATTTTTATTCATTTTACATTACTTCTTTATCAACACCTACTTATTATTCATTTTTCATGTATAATAATAATAACAGTAGTAGTAGTAATATTAGATCATTGTTATCTATTGCTTTTATTATTTTATTATTATTAATTCTTTCTTCTGCGTTTTACATCTAACATTCAACAATCAGTATTGTATTAAATTAAGGGACAGTAATTGCAAAATGTTGACAACAGAATTATCCTCATTTGGTTTGCTATTTTTTATGTAGTATATGATATCAAGCATTTATTGTAAAGCTCTGTATGTCAGTGTTTTTAATTTTGAAGCAATAAAAAATAATAAAAAGAATAAAGATAAATATAGACA
>NW_024612787.1:0-1117 GCF_008729295.1 Plectropomus leopardus
ATAATAATAAATAATTTGTTACCTAAATAAAATGTGCTCTCACCTTTTGATGACAAACTGAATCTGGCTGCTAGCAGCTAAGATCTTGCGCAGTTTGGCCGCTCCAAAACAGTTGGGCCTTCGGAGGGAGATTCCCTCGGGCAGCCCGGTGACGCTCAGATCCTCCGGGTACATCTGGAACTTGGAGTAGGGCACCTTGGCTGGTTCAGGCAGGCCCAGAGCCTCAGCTGAGGACGAGGAGACGGAAAAAGATCACTGGTTGCTAGTTTGTTAATAAAAGTAAAAGCAAACACTATTCTGCTTTAATCTTGTTCACAGGCACCACCGTGCTCACCTTTAGAGTCATATGATGGTTTCCACCAGCTGTTTCCTTCATACAGTAATTCAAAATAACAGTAACCCCACGTCCAAAATACTAAAGCCTTGTACGGCTTTACTTAAACTCCTCTTACATGAAATAAGGATCATCTTTTTCATCCCGTCCGATTTGCCCCACATTTATCAGACTAATTCTGACACGTTAAAATATTTAAGAAACTTAAATGTTACTATATTAATATTTCAAGAGACTAAAAAAGCTTAACTTTGCACTTGCTGTACACTGGTAAAGGGTGTGTACATGACGGAGGAGATTAAAGTCTTACTGCAAAATTAACGGGCCTGACATAACTTGGTGCCCTCGTATGAACGAGGGTGAAACTGCGCGGCTACAGGTGGCTTACCGTACTTAATGCTGAAGAGGCTCTCCACTTGTCTCCGAAGCTGAAGAATCATTTCACCAATGTCCTCCACCAAACTCCCTGCTGAACGAGTCAAACACATGAAAAACATTTACACCCAACGCTGGTGGAATGTAACTAAGTAGGTTTACTCAAGTACTGTCGTTAAGTATGAATTTGAGGTACTTGTCCTTTACTTGAGTATTTTCTTCATGTCACTTCCTTTTACTTCATTACATTTATCTGACAGCTTTAGTTACATTACAAATTGAGATTTTTTTCTGCTTTTTTAAAGTAGTTTTGAGTTTTTGAGGTGTTTTTCTATTTTTCTTTTATTTTTGTTTGGGGGTGTTTTTTTATCTTCTTTTAATAATTTTGAGTTTAAGTGTTTTTTTTTG
>NW_024612788.1:0-2043 GCF_008729295.1 Plectropomus leopardus
CTGCACATAACAATGTAAATATTTTTACAAATATTTATATATACTTTATAGTTTATATATAGTGACATTAAGTTCATGTAGTTTAAGAAAATTCAATCTATACAAAAACTAAAGGAACGGAATAGTCAATTATTTTTCAATAATTGATGGAGAAGGGGTGGAATTTGATAAATTTGCACTTCTTCCCACTCCTTTTTGGATATGTCTGTATATTTGTATATGTTTATATGTTCATTCTTTTCTTTCGTTTTTTCTAATATGTTCTTAACAAATTTCAATTCAATTTAATTTAGAAAAGTAAACATCCAAAGAGTCTCTGTTGCCCCTTCCCCCCTCTATTTTCATGAAATGGCTCAGTCCTGCTCAAACACCTGGCGCAAACGTTGGGCCCATTTCGTCGGTGGAGGAGTGTTGGTGGAGCTGTGCCTGAAGAGAAAGTCTCGGGAAGAAAAGTCTGGCAACCAAAAACGACAAGAAACAAGCGAGAGAAAGGAGAGGGCGACCAAATTCTTCACAAAGACAGGTGTGTCACTGTGAGTGCTGGAAATTAACCTGTTTAGTCCGTATTCAAATGAGCTACATTTGCTCTCCTAGCATTAGTTAATATCTTAACAGAAACTGGGAGTGTTAATGTTTTCCTCCTCCTGTCATTTAATCAATGCACACTAACCCTAAGCAAGCTGCTCACACTAAATCAGTTGTCTCTGTCCCTGCCTGGTATCAGGCCAAAGTACAGACGCAGCCCTGTCTCCCAAAACACCCTCCAGCAGTGAACCAGCAGCTCCCCCACCTGCAGCAGGTGAGCAGCACTCTGTCACATCACATGTCAGCTGATAATAACTCAAAGTCTGTTTATGATGTTACTAGCAATGGTGGAAGAAGTACTCAGATTGATTTTTTTTACTTGACTAAAAGTGGAAATAACACAATCGACAAATACAACAAGAAAAAGTTTTGGATTCAAAATGTTACTTATGTAAAAGTTCAGTGTTATTTTCAGCAAAATGTACTTTAAGTATCAAAAGTGGAAAAAAGCACTTATAATTGCTCCTTTCTAAGTATCCTAACAATACAAATGTTATTTCCATGACCCTAACATGAGCTCCTTCGTTTGCATGAGTATTTAAATGTTTTAATTTTTCAATGTGGAGCCAGTTTTAGATACTTTGTATACTGCTGGGATTGGTAGTACTATACTGCACCATATAATCAGAACACACATACATGTACGTGTGTATATGGTGTATGTTTTTTATTTAATAAAATTGCATGTGTAAATAAATTTAGTGGAGTAAAAATAGCAAAAATAGTCATTTAAAGATTTGAATGGGTCGCTTGGGTTCTGGAGGTGTGGTTACAGTACTGGCGCAGGATTTGGTGGTGGGGCCCAATGTTATATCTTTTCATGGTGCCCAAAATCCCTGGTGGTGCTGGTGAACTGTTTTTGCTTTGTTTGTAGATCTTTAACAGATCTTTAATAAACCCACATACTCTCTGAACATTTTAGCCAGACTTGAACTATTCACTCAACCTATGAATAGTTCAAGTTCAACTGAATTACTCCAAAATATGTGGTGAATTGTCACATAGAGGATCCGTCAAACCTCTAAAAAGTGAAACAGTGGAACTGTTGAATCTCAACCCATTAGCTGTTGAAATGTTACAAATAATCTCAAACTATCTGTATAGATGAACTATTCGAATAAAGTGTTTCCAGATTTTTCCACCCACTGTTTTAGCTGACCTATATATGACTTTGATCTAAGTATTTTTCATTTTTACATGAGTAATTTTACTTTTACCTACCTATTTTAAAATTTTACAACTAAGTTAGGTGCCACAATAAGACAATATAAAAGAGACTGTTAAATCTAAATGTAATCAAGATATAATTTTTGGGGATGAGGTCACAGCTTGGTCAACATGTCAGCCTTTAACAAGTGCTGAACAAGGAGATAACATTGAAAAGTGGTGTAAGAATGACATTTGTAAAAAGTTATGTACAAAGTATGATGACATTGTAAGATAATTTTAGATATGATA
>NW_024612789.1:0-1016 GCF_008729295.1 Plectropomus leopardus
TATATAAACAGTTTCATAGTTGAACTTTAATATTTCCAAAACACGCTCCTGATTGTGATCTGCACTCCTCTGATTGCGTCTGATTGTGATTGTAAAAGTTTATCACGTCAGATAAACACAGATTTGCACATTTATAGCTTTAACTAATTAAACGCAATCAAAAAAGCATTGGAGCTGCTGATTAGACCGCTCTGAATAACGTTTTAGCGAATGTTACATTTGGAAATACTTCACAAATCCCCAACAGGCTCTAGTTTTCGTCTGAAACCTTTTTAAGAGGCGCTTCGGTCCAATCTGTGGAAGATACCAGTTTAAACAGTGGAGGAGTTTTTATTTGACTTGTTTTGTGATGATGTCTTGTTATCTTTTCTTTTTTAAATGTAATTTTTAATTTATTTATTCATTTATTTTATACATGTTTGATGTATTTTCCATTATTTATTCATTTTGTCTTTTTTATTTTTATTCATTTACCTATTTTATCTATTTACTTGTATTTATTTTATACATGTTTAATTCATTTTTCAATATTAAGTCTTTTTGTCTTTCTTATTTTCATTCATTTACCTATTTTATCTTTTTATTGATTTACTTATTGTTTTTTTTATTTTGTCATTTTATTTATTTTACCAATTCATTTAATTTGAATTTATTTTTATACATTTTATTTCATTTTTTAAACTTTCTTACGGTCATTTTATTGGGAACATTCTTTTTTTGTGCTTATTTACTCGAATTTTTTTTAATTTTTTTGTAATGTTTGGGTCACTTCTTGTGTAAAAATTGGATTGATTGAAAAAAAAAGAAAGAAAAATACATGGGAAAAAAGGCTATGAAAAACTTTTTGTGTCCAGATGTGTCCAGAAAATTGCCAATAAATAAATAAATAAATAAATAAATACATTTTAAAAAAGTAATAAAAGGTAACAAGAAAATTATGTTTTATTTATTTATTTTTTTAAAATAACTCTTTATTCATTTATTCATTTTACTTGCGCCTTTTTCCCTTCTTCCCA
>NW_024612790.1:0-1501 GCF_008729295.1 Plectropomus leopardus
TCATTATTTTTGATCAAGTGAGCTCATGTTTTATTGTTGATATTTATAAGGCTATTTTTATTTCTTTTTAGAAGAAGGAAAATAATGGGCTATGTAATAGTTATAATAGTAATAGTTATATATATATAAATACAAATCTCTTTATATATCATATAATAAAGTGCATTACAATAAATTTGTAGTGTTTTCCAATCAATCAATCGTCATTATATCATAATTTATTTAAGACTCGGGGAATCAATTGAGGGAGACCCTCATTTTCAGTTATACCTTGCATAAACAGACATCAAACAATGAAACAGACATAAACAATCATTAGGCAAATAAACGAAAATAAACAAATTAAACAACCAAAATGACAACCAGTCAAAAAAGAAATAAAACTTTAAAAAAAAACAACCCAATAATAACCATATATAAAATCTAAATTAAAGAAACAGGATAATAAACATGTTATAGTGTAGATATAGGCATATGATTACAACCATTTACAAACAGAAAATAGATTAAAATATATATAACATTTACATAATAAATACATATATAAATACATAAATATTAGTAGCGAAATTACTTAACTATTATGCAGCCCGGACGTTTTGATATTTCAGACGCCGATTATTCCACTTAGGTAACAGGTAACAATTTTACACTTTACACCTGCCTTGACCCATAAATTATCACACGTAATTAATAGTCTATTATTCATAAAAGTACAAATATTTGTGTCCTCTGTGGTCTGCCACGTCCTAATCTGTAAGCCACCTGAAGGAGGGAGGGGGCAGGTACAGAGTCACGTGGTCACACAGGTAGATGCACTAAAAAAAACGGGGAACGTTCAGCCATTACTCCGCGATGGTGACTGCGGGAGGCTTCACGTAAAATTCAACACGCGACGAAACTCGGATTTACGGACCTCACCTTTGCGATCAGGTGTCAAAGTAAAGGTGTTTAAACCTCGCGTCCCCGCGTGTCTCCTCTCCGGCTTACCTGCAGTTACCGTCCTTTACTTTAGTGCAGTATTAGAGTAGTTTTTTTCTTTCTTTTGGGGGCTGTGTCTGTGTTCAGATGACGGCGCAGGTAGACTACCTGGTGGTGGTTTTCACCGCCACATCTGGCGCGAGCGGAGAGCTGCTGGGGTCAGACGAGAAGGAGCTCGTGCAGTTGGTTTGGCAGCTGGTGGATGTAAAGAACAAAAAGGTAAAAACTTTTGACTGCTTATTACAGCCGATTGTTTTATATAAAGCAGGAAATGTGGCGGTGAATAAAGGAGTGGGCAGGTAAACAAGATTAGATGTAAACAGACTCAAAACAAACGATAGACATTTATAATAATGTTATGACTCAGGTGAGTAAACATTTATGAGCAGAGTATAAGCTCTTAAGTTTTTCAGTGTAATGGGAGGACAATTGTTTTCCACAGGCAGCTAACATCAATCATATAGTGTCAGTAACCCTGGAGCAAACACTTTACTGTGCCTGCAAATTATAAATGTACACA
>NW_024612791.1:0-3666 GCF_008729295.1 Plectropomus leopardus
ATAAAACAATATACAGTCTATAGTAAAACAGTAAAACAGACAAAAAACATATACATAAATAGTCAATAAATAAATAGTTGAAGTTTCAAACTAAAAAGGTAGGTCTTGAGTTTGCTTTAAAAAAATGAACATTAATTTTGTGAGCTCTACTCCAGCATAAAAAAATAGGTTTCAAGATTTTGCTGTCTACCCTGTGACCTAAAATTAGCAATGTCAGAAGGTTTTTGCATCTTTTTAGGAGGCAATGAAAATTGGTCATCCTCAACATTTGCTGTGTTTTGGTTTCCAAATGATTAACAGTCAGAGAACAATTAAAGACAAAACAGGATAAAGGCTCTCCAGAATGATTTTTCCTTGGTAACTATCATGTTTTCCACAGATGATATACAATTTTTTTGGCACTCTGTTATCTTGAATAGTATGAAAAGTACTGTACATGGTCAAACTATTCTGAAACGTAAAGTTGCAGCTGTTTTATCACAGGGTTTTCACAGAGTGTTGTTGTAATTCTTAATCACTATAATTTAAGGGGAACCTGCCACACTGTGTTACCCATCTCTGCATGACAGGCACAACATAAGCTATTCAGGTGACCTCCTTAGGGTTATAAAGTATTTACAAGCCAGGATTCATTTTTCATACAATAAAAAAGCTCTAATAAACAAACACAAACATCTGGAGAGATGACATGTTTAGCAGCTCTAAAAAACAAACAAAAAAACCCTTAAATTACTTTATCACCTTGATATTTAGGATTATTTTCCCCCCGGCTTCATGAGAATTGCTTCTAAACCTATAGCCCATATAACATATAAAACACAAAAAATGCCCTCATTTGGTGTAACGATTATGCTTTATGCTCTGTGAGACTTCTTTTATGGATTATCCATCTATTGTCCCAATTAATTGCACATTCTTCATCTGTTTTGTAGATTGGCATTGAATATGTTGTCAGGTCATGTCAAACCAGGGACACTCAACTTGCTTTGTAAAATAGCAGGAGGCCAGGGGCTAGTTACACCTTTAAAACCTGAATTGACATCAGTTTTCTTGTGCTGTGTTCAGATGACTTTCACAAGCGTTTAACCCTTTGAAACCTGAGCACCTTGGCTTGATTCCTTTCAAGAATAAGGAGAAAAAAAGGCATTAAAAATGTAGCTTAAAGAGAGAGAGAATCATTAGAAAATTTTAATCACAAAGGAAGAATACCAAGAAAACTATATTTCTAATTCTAATTTTTAAAAAAAAAATTTTAACACTTTTTTCACATAAGTTCCTGTTTTTGTGTTTTTACTTTTCTTTTTTTTAATCCTTCTGTGGCACTTTTTTTTATAAACAAGCTCTATTTTGATGCTTTGTATGCACTCTATTACCATATTTACATTCAAAGTTCAAAAATTATTCCCGGCATGAATAAATATATTTTTAGTGTGAATTAGAAAATAGTTGGCGTGCCACCTGGCACCGTATCAGGCCCCCGGTTGTAAGTTGAGTATTACTGTGTTAAACCTTTTAATTGCTCATGATTTCCAACAGAGAGGTATCCAATTTCAATACTAGCCAACAACAACAACAAAAGAGCATAGAGGTTGTAGTTGGGGAGCACCCTTATCACCCATGATTCCTTGGGCATGGTGAGAACACAGGGTGGCTTACAAACACTTAGCACAGAGCAGATGGTAAAGCTTAAAGTCGCCGACCAGGGGGCACAGAGCACAGGCCTATCAGGGTGAGTGGCGTGAGCGCGCACAGTAAAACCCACTCTGGCACAAGCAAAGAACATCTGGCATAAGAAGGATTAAAGCTGGAAAAAAGAGAAACACAGGGCCACGAGAAAGAAACGGCAGTAAAGACGAGACTGCCTCACAACAAAAAAGAGTGAAGACAGAGGAGAGGGAAAGGCAAAGATGAGGAGACTAACATGAATGCCAGGATGAGGGATTACACGAAATAAAGATCCAAACACAGGAGGCTCTCCTCACTGCCGCAATGTCTCATCAGCAGGACATTCATGCATTATAGTCCATTGTGTAAACCCCCTCCTTCTTTGGCAACACACACTCAAACACACACACTGTCCACTCAGCATTCTGAGCATCTCCCTCAGCCTAATGCTATAGGGGATCTGTTTCGTAACAGGGGAGAAAGCAGCATCCTTTGTCTTCCTCTCCCTCCCTGTCACACACACTGCAAGGCATGAAGACATCACAAAAGCACACACATTCAAATGCCCTACCGTCCGGGGATGAGGGCAGGTGTGCTCAAGCTCCTCCATGATTCCCAAAGACTCATGGGATGCGGCTGTGGTCCCTCTGTAATGTGACTCAGCATCAGTGAGACGCTGCCTCTCTCCTCTAACAGCTCTGTCTCTTTCTCCTTCCTCTGTTCCCCCGCCCACTCCCTGCTCTGCCTCTCTGTCTGTCCTCCTCCACCTCTCTGATCCCCTACTGCAGAGAGGAGGAGGCAGCGAGGAGGTCTCACTCAGCAGCCATTTTTTGGTACCACAAACAAGGATGAACTCTGCTCTTATCTTGATATTCTTGCAGATATATTCACTTAAAAGCATTGGATCACCTATAGTAGACAGTAGTGTAAATATAGGTGTTTTGGGGTCATTGTAATCACAGGGAAGTGACAAGTGCAATACAGTGGATCTAGAGTCAGTCATCAATCTTTTATATGAAACTGTAGGCAAGGATGGATAACGGAACAGGGCTACCAGGCACAGGCCCAGGGGCCCAAAGTGTCAGAGGCTCCCTGGTCTTCACCTGCAAAATGTTACTTAATTACACACTAAGACGAGACTCAAAATTACTAGAAACACAAAAAGACCAAAAAGAAACTGCAAAGAGACACAAATAACAATTAAAAAGGAGCAAAAGAATAACAAAGAGAGTTGAAGTAACACAGACACACAAAAAACACACAAAGAGGTGAAAATGAACTGTAAAAAGATACAGATGAAATAGAGGATAAAAATAACAACAAAAACAAACACAAAGACACATTTAACAACTATAAATAGACACAAAATGACCCCAAAGACCCACAAAAACAGGAAAAGATGCATTATGACTACCAAGAGACGTGAATGCCACAAAGAGACACAGAACAACTAAAAAGGGATGCAAAAGAAATGCAAAGAGACACATAATAAATATAAAAAGAGGCAAAAAGAGACACAAATCACCCAATCAGACCACAAAGGGATACAAAGAAACTGTAAAGAGTCACAAAATAACTACAAAAACAACCGCAAGGAAACAACTTACTTACAAATAGACACTAGAAAGAGATGCACATCTAAAAAGACATGCACAACAACAACGAGAAAAAAAACAGAAGCACCACAAAGTGTGTAGGCCTATGTCTTGTTTCTGTGTAGGAGAAGTGTGCAGGTTTTTTGCATGTCTGTGCCCAGGTGTCCATTGTCTCATGACTGTGGGGCCATTGTTACTCCAGGGCAAAGATGAGTTGAAAAGGAAAGAAATATAATTGAAATATCTAGAATTATCCTGTCCATATATCCATTTGTGTGATTTCCATTATTGCCTTTATTTTTTTTTACGGGGGGTCTTGGTAAGGGAAGAAAATATGGGGAAAAAGTGTGATAAATATACCTTGCCTTGTTATCCCAATAAAAATAAATAAATAAATAAATAGATT
>NW_024612792.1:0-2484 GCF_008729295.1 Plectropomus leopardus
AATCGAGTCCCGGCCCTAATATATATATATATATATATTGCATACAACATGTGTATGGTTGATATATGGTTGAGATTGATATATTACAATATTATATTATTGACATTAAAAGAAAAGCAGTCTAAGTGGGTAATAAAGAAAAAAGAAAAGTGATAGCCCAGCGTTCCAGCCCAGGGTACGAGCATCGCAGTCAGTGAGCCCAGAGGCGCATGTGTGCATCCGTGTCATGTCAGGCTCTCCAAGCCCATTCCCATCACTTGGTGGCGACAGCTCCAGCGTGATTTTTTTTGCCCTTTTGCACCCTCTTGCAGGGTGGGAGGTCACCCTGTAAGTGATGATTCAGTCCCGCCAGCACCAAACTGTCACCCAACTGTTTATGAAACACATCCTTGAATGTGGAACCCTGGGACCTTGCTTCAGCTGCCTGTGGCTGTGACAGCCTGCAGTGGACCTCACTGTAATTGGTGTCAGTTAGACAACGGATCACCCCACGATTTTTCAATCAATCAATCCGTCAGCTGAGTACATTTTCTGTAATTTCATATGACGACAGCTCTGACCTGTCATCTCTAGAATGTTAGCGAACCAGAAGAGAAGATTTTAGGTTTTTTTTGTTTTTTTCCAGTATGGTGATTAGTGAAGTGAGTGTGATGTGGGTGGCTGGAGCAGGAAGGATCACATCTGGGCAGTAAAAGCCAGATGACTGCAAACACTCCAGATGAATAATGGCACAGTGCAGAGAAACAAATTAAATGGCCATTACCACAAATGTGCAATTTCCCAGAATGTTGACTGAACATAAGAAAAAAATTGAATGTTTTCCATGTACAATATTTTATATGTCATTGCATTCTAACATACGTGTGGGCATATTTGTGCCTTGTATTTCTTTACATATGTGGACCAAATGTTTCCTCAAGCCAAAGTAAAACAAGCTCATCATAGTGAGAACATTTTGATGCTTCATACTTCTTGAAGGAGCTTTTAACCCTGTGAAACCTGAAGCAACGTCACTTTTGTTGTGGTGCTCATAGACACTTCTGTTTTCAAAAACATGGGGGAAAGCACAATTAACAACTAGAAATGTTCTACAAATTGCAAAAGAAATGGTAGATTTAGAAATTAGATTATTTAGATTATTTGAAAAAATAGAGTATTTAAAAAAAAGCTAGGGGAAAATGTCTAAGAAAAAAACATTAATAGCATATTTAATACATATACACATATACATATTTAAAATTAGTTAAACTGAATTATTTAAAAAAAACACACTTTCTGGGTCTTTATTTCTTTTTTCATTTATTTATTATTTATTTATGATATTGTTATTATTATTATTTAGGTTTTAGATTTTTTTAACCAATTTTCAGGTAATTTTCTAATTTTTGGGTCAGTTCTTTTATTAATCTTCGCTTTCTTCCAGTAGTTTTGAAAGAAACCCAGATTTGGTGGTTTTACATTGTGTTCCAGCTTTAGAGGACGCTGAGAAAAAAAAAGTTTTTGAGAGGACGGGTCTTAGCAACATGGCACAGTGAACGTGGCTTTAGGCTGCGGTGATAGATCTCAGCTGTCCCTACAGCATCTGCTGTCCCCTGGCATCATTTCCTACCTCAAAAGCCAACACAGACCGACTGGACACACGCCACCATACTCCCCCTCGCTCCCTCCCACCCTACCGCTTCCATTAACAGCCTTTAGCTACAGGGGCTAGAGGGTAAGCCATCGTCCATATTTGCATTTCAGTGCGGGTAAGCTGCATTGCCGCTGTGTGTCAGTCATGTCAGAGCCCTCTGACCTGCCTCCCATCTACAGTGTGTATCCCCCTTGGGGATTATCAGCACTGTAGCCCGTTGCCATATTCTGTTTAGCATAACCCCTCCATACGCCACCTCTCTCGCTCCAGACCCATTCTCCTCATCGAGATAGATTGTCCTGGTTCAGCTGTGGCTGCCAGCTGTAACAGAGGCACTCAGATGGATGCTAGCCACTTGAGGAGTTGCCGTGCTCTACAATAGAACATCTGCCTCACTCAGCTGGTAGTGCTGTTCTTGTGTAATGAGACACAGCAGTGGAATAAAACACATTTGCAAAGGCGGGGGGAGGTATAAAAGATAGAGCAGTGGTGCAGGTGCTTAAATATGGCATCCTCCTGGAGTCGCATCATTCAGCACTTCCAACCCCTGCCAGAGCGCACATTGTTTCATTTGCGCAGCATTTTCATGTTGTGCAGCCAGGACGGCTTGACTCAAGTGCCCATGAGCATTTGTTTGCATGTGTGAGTTTAAACAAATAAGAAAAAAAAGGGTCATCTTTTTAAAGGTAGCCTATATCGAGGCACTGGCCCCTAACCATTGTACAGTATTTGGTGGCTGAAGAACATTTTTGATGGCTCCAATAAACACTTATGTAAAAACAATAGCCTACAGAGGAGACAATTTCACACAACTTAACACAGTCCTCCTTAAGTGTATCTGAATAAAAAAA
>NW_024612793.1:0-1138 GCF_008729295.1 Plectropomus leopardus
TTATTTATTTTATCTATTGGTTTTATCCAGTGTTTCTTAGCGAGGTCTTTGATTAATTGGAGGGACTAACTTTGGTTTTATGTATGAAGCACTTTGTGTTACAGTTTTGCTTGTATGAAAACTGCTATATAAATAAAGTCTGATTGATTAAAACACACAGCTCTCAAAATAATAAAACCTCATAACAACAAATATGGAAACAGAATAAAATACATGTCACATAAAATAAATCAATACACCTCACACACACACACACACACACACACACACACACACACACACACACACACACACACACACACACACACTGTGAACAGTGTCTGGTTTGCTGTCAAAGATTTTCTGTGTTTTATAATAATCCAGTTTGAGCTGCTGATTGTGGTCCAGAGCGGACAGGAAGCTGAGGGTCTACATGTACGGCGTGGGTTTTATTTTTGCCTCCGTGCTCCCGTTAGTGTCTCCTTGTCTCCGGACCGATCTGAAACGCTCGGGGGCTTCACCGTTAAAACATCCGAAAACTAATTTAAGAAAAGCATCAAGAGAAAAGCTCTCAGACGTCAGCTGATAGAATCGGGTTAGTGCGAGTCTGTCCATTATGTCCAGAGTCTGATCATAAAGACGTGGGACTGCTGGGGGACACGAGAGACAACCGAGACACCTGCCTGAATCAGGACTTCACGTTTCAATAACTGATCGATAATGAGGACCTTATTGATCAGGTCTGACTGGTTCATCACGACCTGCAGGTCTGATGGGGTCTGAGGAGGTCTGATGGGGTCTGACAGGGTCTGGGAAGGTCTGATGGGGTCTGAGGAGGTCTGATGGGGTCTGATAGGGTCTGAGGAGTACTGACAGCGTCTAATGGAGTCTGATGGGTTTAATGGGGTCTGATGGGGTCTGATGGGGTCTGAGGAGGTCTGATGGGCTCTGATGGGCTCTGAGGAGGTCTGATGGGGTCTGAGGAGGTCTGATGGGGTCTGATAGGTTCTGAGGAGTACTGATAGGGTCTAATGGAGTCTGATGGGTTTAATGGGGTCTGATGGGGTCTGAGGAGGTCTGATGGGGTCTGATAGGGTCTGAGGAGTACTGATAGGGTCTAATGGAGTCTGATGGGTTTAATGGGGTCTGATGGGGTCTG
>NW_024612794.1:0-1312 GCF_008729295.1 Plectropomus leopardus
ATGTGAATATTTCAAATTGAGGTAATTTTATATTTCTGCCCCACCACATCTCAATGTTATTATATATAGTCAGAAAAACAGCCCTGTTTATGTACAATATAATAACTCTGAGATGTGGTGGAGCAGAAATATAAAATTACCTCAAATTGAAATATTCACATATTGTACGGGCTCTTTAAATTTGTGCTTATTTTCTCCTCAAACTTCCTTTCAGAGTTTTTCCTCCTTTTTACAAACTGAAATGTGCTTGAGATGCTGCTTAATGTGGTTTTAGTTTTAACTGATGTGCTGCGGTTTGAGCTCAGGGAGAGAATCATTAAGTGCATTAAGCAGAGATTTGCATGTGGTTGTTTAGGGAAATTAGATTGTGTGGTCTGCACGCTGTGGCTTAAGTGGAAAGTTTAAAAACAGTTTATTAAAGTGTTATGCAAACATAGTTATGCAAATAACTGTTGGTATGTTGGTGCTGTTAAAGGTGAGGTGTTTGACTGCATGACGCTGGCTGCTGTGTGTGTACCTGGAGCACAGATGATCAGATCCAGCCATGTTCAGATCATAAAACAGACACAAACAGAAATCATTCAGTCTCATTTTCTCTGTGTGTGTGTGTGTGTGTGTGTGTGTGTGTGACTGAACTCACCTCTGCGGCTCCTCTCTGCTCAGAGTCTGGGGCTGCACTTTCCACATGAATGTAGGAGTGATGCAAAGTTAACTCGTGATGAAGCCAGATGGATTTTTTTGGGTTGGATTCTAGTTTTTCTGGCAGAAAGAGAAAAGAAAAAAATAGTCAACAATCCTGGCAGAGTGTCAAATTAAAAACAAGTGAGTGTTTGGTGAACTCAGATTAAAGCACAGATTCAGTATTAGACACAAACGGTCATTTTTAAATCAGTTTTCATCACCTGTTTCCTCTTAGAGTTTAACTGCTGAATATCTTCCAGTTTGAGTCACCAGCAGACTGTAAGAGAAACACACTTCTGCTTTATAAACAGTTCGGCAGCAGCAAACAGGAAAAACTATGTTTAACCCTTTGAAACCTGCATATCAGATTTTTTTTGTGCTGCATTCAGACTGTTACTTTTTATTTCACCTTTTGAAACTTGAAAAATGTGCTTTTTTGTTGTTTTTTTCCAAAAACATGGGGAAAAAGGCGATGACCAACTCGGCAAAAACAAAAAAAAGTCCTACAAATTGCAAGAAATTAATAAAAGATGATGAGAAAATTACAAGAACATTTTTTTTTATAAAAAGAGAAATTATCTTAAAAAAAAAAAAAAAGTTAAAACCTTCCATTCTTTTTAAATCTGTTTTC
>NW_024612795.1:0-2460 GCF_008729295.1 Plectropomus leopardus
GAAGAGAATTATAAATATAGTTTTCTGGACATTTTCTGTTTTTTCTTTTAATAATATCCAATACTCCTACCCAGCTGATTTCTAGATCATTTTCTTGTTACCTTTTAATTTTTTTCTTTTTTTTTGCAGTTTGTGGGACATTTCTTGCAAAGTTGCTTATTATGTTTTTCATGTTTTTGAAAGAAATCATCCCAATACTTTAAGCTTTTAGAGGATTAAATAATAGTGAAAGGCAGCTGAATCCAGAAAACTGATGCTGATCCAGGTGTTAAAGGGTTAAGGTCAACATACGGCACCTACAAACTGCACACAGAGACATAAAGACACACGTGGGTTTGTGCGCGTAGAAAGGAAAATTAATATCCCGAAAGATTTCCCTAAAACAATCTGTAATGCAAAGCGGGCGTGAGCTAATGCAAAGCGTGACGCGTGAGCGACTGTCTGAGTTATGGCTGTGTTGAAGACCACTTATCTACCAGGGGGGAGTAGAGAGGAGTCAGCGACCCTGAGACGTTTGTTACACCAGCGAGTGTCTGCACAGAAACACGCAGCTCTGACACAAAAGCAGCGCTCAACTAAAGAAAGCCCCACAGAAGCTGATTGCGGAGAACCGTCACTCTCACTGTAGGAAGCTGCTGTACAGGATTGTCTACTTTTTGCACTGAGACACGAAAAGTCAGAAATATACCACAAATAAAAAGTGCTTTCTTTAGTATCCGTGCCATATTTACCTGACTCTGAGGATTTATTTACCGATTTTTATTTTTTTTTAAAAGAAAAAGATGACACTAAGATGTTTGTGTCTCATAGAAAAGGTCAGAAAAGCAAGATGGAGGGTATTATTTCTTTATCTTGTATTTGTTCTTTAATTTATTTTCCCCGTGTGGAGCTTAGATGGATATCAGCATGAAAATTCGACAGCCCACGGTTACCCACGAGCCACTGCAATCTGGTGTGTGGCTGTCACACAGAGCTCTTCAGTGGGATCAGTTAACAGAGTGTGGCAGCAGGTTCTGGCTTCATTCAGGCTGTTTGTGTGAGTCTGTGGAGGAGATGACGACTTTGTTTTTGAAGTTTTTTTGTAGTTTGCGTTAAGGTTTTTCCGCGGGCTCGGCTCGGTCCGCTTTAGCCGCACTCTGCCAAACCGTGATGACGTGTTTCTGTTTGCACTATTTGGTCAGCGGAGAGAAAAAGTGCAAACGGGGTTCGCCGCAGTGATCTTGTAGGTGACAGACGGTCACCACGGTTTAAACGGTACTTCTTTTTTTAAGCACTGGGGAGGAACTTATCTGTTTTCATTTTGGCTTCAGGGAGGGACATACAGCTTCAAATGGCCGTATTTTGGCCATACCTTTTTTTTTGCCTTTACAAAGTTTTTGGGGATTTTTAAAGAAAAAATGCTCATGTTTTTTATGTTTGGAGATTATTAAAGAAAAAAAAATTGGCGTTTTCTTTCTTTGACGATTTTTAAAGAAAACATTTTCGCAAAAACATTTTGGCCAAAGCACTTTGGAAAAAAAAAAGTGGCAATTTTTAAAGAAAACATGTTGAATTTTTTTCTTCCTTTAAAATTTTTGGGTGACTTTTGAGGGTTTGGAAGGCATATCCTTGAACACATCATGTGTTACATACAGGTTTTTGAAACAAATTTCTTTGACTTCTTCAAAACTTTCATGCTATATTCAGTTTTTCAAAACTTTTCCCAGCATGGAAACTGGTATTTGGAAATTCCATGACTTTTCCAGGTTTTTCATGACCGTACAAACCCTGTGTTACTGTGTTTTGGAGCCAGCACACCTGCAACACATCGTCGAGGAAAATTCCCTTTGCTGTGTGGAGCAGTGGAAAACTCGTGCTGCTCGGAGACGTCACGGCGTGGCTCAGTGCGACTAAACTCTGGAAAAACCTTATTTGTTGCTGCACATGACTTCCACATCACATCTGAGATCATCCAATTATCCCACTTTGTCAGAGGACAGGAAAGAGATGAAGAGGAGGAAAAAGAAGTGAGAGTATTCAGAGTGTAAAAGCAGGAAAATAAAAGTGCCCTTCTGTCTGAAAACCAGCCGCGTTCCCAGAAGCTACCTCAGTGATGCAAACTTTCGTTCCCTCTCCTTCATCAGTACGGCGCAAACTTCTGTCTCTCCGGCTTCTTCATCCCGTTGGCTGAGGACGAGATCTTGGCCGTGTAGGACGCCAGGGCCGCCGCCGCATGAGCCTGAACCGGAATGGCTGACGTCGCCGCCGTCTGCATGGAACCGGGTAACATGGGAGCCCCGATGGCTGCAGCCGCCGCTGCTGCTGAGGCGGGAGGGGTGGAGAGTGCCAGGTAAGGGATGGATTTCATTCCCAGGAGGCTGGAGAGGGGGAGGGCGTAGGGAGCGCCCAGCATTTGAGCGTGGGGCAGAGCGGCGCCCATCGCTGCCAGGGGGGAGGAGGAGGAGGACGAGGCAGGGGGGG
>NW_024612796.1:0-1735 GCF_008729295.1 Plectropomus leopardus
TTTTTTGAAATGATGTAGGATATATGTGGATATTATGTATGTAAATACAAATTATTAAAACATACATAAGCATCATTTTTAATTAATAATTAATTATCAATTAAAAATATATTTTTTAAAATCTTTTACAGTGCCGACGATATGTTACTATAGCTCTAAAAGAAACAGAATATTTTGGGTGGAGTACAAAATAGAGACAGGCCGACTTAGTCTTACAGGTGGCATTTACAGCAACAACAATCTCCGCTGTGGACAAATCTCCCCACCTGGATGTGTTCCTTAAAACACGGCACACAACCTATTGAGACATGTTTTTTTCTCGTTTAATCTTCATTTATCCGAGTAAAGCCGACCAGCCTTGTTTTCTTGTCTGGTCCTGTACTCTTGCACATGCATCTACCCACTGCTTAGTCTGATAGTCGCACCTCTCCGCCTTTATGGAGCACTTCAGCAGCAGACAAAGCAGTAAAAAGTTTACTTAATCTATGCAGTTTCTACGCCCACATCCTCCATATCCAATCTTGGAATTCAAGCTAAGATTTCTGCTTCCTTTTGACTGAACTCCGCGCTCATATTATGTCCACACATGCGTTCACTGGCCTTGTTTTGGAGATTCATATCATCCAGCGGAATTAACAAGGCGGATGTGACTTCATTTTCTGTGTCGTCCAGTTGTATCAGTGACTTAATGTTCTCTTAACACAACTTCAAGTGTGAATATATTTCTGCTATATTTCACCTTCAAAGCCAGCAACTGCTCCATCTCCTGGGAGCGTTTGTCACACCACACTGCACAAACTCCACGATTTATACAGCAGCTGGTGCAGTAAATGTGCTGTAATTGCACAGTCACACATGGATTCGGGTGTGTTCATAGTATCACACCAAATCTATTCATCTGCAGTCCATGTGATAATGATGCTCGCTTCAGTGCCACACCGCCACCGCCGCTGCCACCTCCCATTTCCCTCTCAGCACTTGTGCATGTTATTTAAGGGTATTGTTATTATTCCTGCATATAAGCATCTGTCCCCTCGGTGCATTGTTCGCTGATTGGAGGAAATGCTTTTGTGTTTTGATCTGATTGGGCATCAGCAGTGATCTCTGCAGTAATGACCCGTGCTGGGAGGTGTTACAGGAGCAGATTTGGAGGCGCTATCCTGTTAACAAGGAGCCTGCTGAGACAAGCTGTGAGCAACACCGCTCGGAGATGTGTGATTTCAAGCAAGGCCTGTCCGTGCCAGACAGTTGGTGATCTTCACTTTCTTTTTTTCTTTTCCTGTTTATTGTTATTGAATATGACAGTGAAGGCAATCTAGAGTGCTTTAGCTGAGAGACATACAAGAAAAAAAGGAAAAGTAGATGTTCATTGATTTACTTTTTGAGTCTATGGAGAGATTCGGGGCCTTTTTTGTTGATATTTTTCTTATGAATGGCATACAAAACTGTCAGTGTGGAAGTGTGGAAATAGGCGTGACTTGTTAGTTTTAACCTTCTGAGACCTTGATCGACATCACCTTTCTTGTGCTGCATTCACACTTCAGATGCCTTTTACAAGCTGTTTAACCCCTTTCCTTCATAAAAAAGGGGGAGAAGTGAGTGAACAACTGGACAAGAAGTGTCCTTTTTTAAAGATGGGAAAAAAAACTAGGAAAATACATACTATTTTTAAATTTTCAGCCTTTTATTGGGTTTTTCTTTTTTGCTATTTACCCTTTTTCTTGTTTTCTTTAAT
>NW_024612797.1:0-3185 GCF_008729295.1 Plectropomus leopardus
CTCGGGCAGTCGGCCTGTCTACATGGCATTCAGCTTTGTCCACACAATACACAAACGGACAAACAGACAGCTTAATTTACTAAACAAAACAAAACAAAACAAAAAACAATAAAACAAAACAATAAAAAATCCCAAAAGGTCAAGACGTTAAGTAATAAAACCTTATTTACATGTTACACATTTTTTTCTTGGTTTTTCAGCGTGATAATTCGCTCCTCTCCCTCCTCGTCTTCTCAGCACATTTTTGCTTCGCGTCAAATTTTTTTTTTTTAATAGAGAATACTGAAAACACGCAGAAGAAAAAGGCGTGGACGATTCCTTCTGACATTCTTGCTCTCCTCTCCTTTTTCCATTCTCACTCTCACTTTTTATACTCCTCCCCCAAGCCCCCACTCTTTTTTTTTTCCTCTTTTCCTCCTCGTTTCTCATTGGCTGTCAGGTTTAGCCCACCTTCTGTGGGTTGGTGGCGCGTACCCCCTGCTCGTAGGTGATTCGCTGGCTGATCAGGTACTGTGCAGCCTGCGTGGCAGCCTGGGAACCCGTGATGGTCACCTTCCTGTTCCGAGTTCCAGGGATGAACTCGCCTTTCTTGGAGATCTGGATCCTAGCGCCGGTCAGCTCCTGGTACTCCACTAGCGTCTTCCCTCCTTTCCCCAAGATGGCACCCACCAGGTTTTCCGGCACGGCGATCTCCACCACTTCCTTCGCTCCTTCTGCTAGCTTCTCCGTGGCCAGTAGAGATGATGCCACCAGGGGTGATGCAGCGCTCAAGTAGCCATTGGTAGCCCCTGTAGCTGCAGCCAGGGATCCCAGGGAGAAGCCTCCGAGACCTGCCGCTGGATGAGCTGCGCTGGTGGATGCATCGCTGGCGTAAGATGCTAACAAATTAGCTGCGGCAGCTGCTGCTGGGTTAGCATTAGCTGCTACAGCTGCTAACACCCCTGAGGCTGCGGCAGGATTCAGCCCCAAGCCCAGGGAGTTGGTGTTGTAGCCGTAGCTTGCCAGGGTGTTGAGGGCGGAGGTGATGGCCAGCAGGTCGTTGCCTGAGAGACTGGACATGGTGGTCGGGAAGGCCCCGACCCCAGCCAGGCTGGCCTGACCGAGCAGAGAGGAAGCTGTGGCTGCTGCAGCGGCTGCCGCGGCCGGCATGACCTCGGTGGAGTTAGCATACGGGGAGCCAGTGGGGTTGGAGTTAGCGACGGGCCCTGTGATGTTGGAGTAGGAGATGTTGAGGCAGGAGGAGCTCTGTGGATCCTCCTGGATCTTCTGGACGATAATCTCCACAGCTTTGCGGTTCTGCTCGGGCTCCCCGCTGATGGTGACCACACGTTCCTGCAGGTTGATGCCCTCTGGCTTTTGGGATAATTGGACCCACGCCCCCGACTGCTCCATTACCGCCTTGACTGTCGCTCCACCTTTACCGATGATCAGTCCTGCTGTGCTGTTGGGAACGATCAGCTTGGCCTGGTGAAAGGGGTGGGGAGGAGGAGAAACAGAAAAAAATAAATAGGTTATTGCTCTGTGACAGAAATTTTATCCCAATCACAACTAAATGAAGGAAAGATGTAGAGGAAGGAAGAGAAAGAGGTAGAAGCCAGTGTTACAAGGGGCTGTTTCTTACTTTTTTGCAACACATTCTCATCCCAAGTCATCACATATCACCATTTTGCAGTGGACTTCCACATGTACACATTACTCTCTGCGTCTGCGTTTTACATTCCAGGATACTGCTACTATGATGTCAACACAAGCACATGGTGGGATGACACTGCAAGTATGTTAAGGCAGCAAAAGCACATGACAACCAATGCCAGGACATCAACAAACACACATGCTGGCACGGATGGTTGGGATCAGGGGAAGGAAGCACATGGTAAGGTGTGGTAAAAGAAACCATAAAAAACATTCAGGCAGTCAGTGAACACAGCATAGTATGAAAGTCCACAGTTTGCTATGGGCACCCTTGCGCACATTATATTATGTCGTTATCTGTGGAATTTCAACCTGACACTGTCCTGCTTCAATCATGCCCACACAACAGGTTCTGTCCAACCGGGTTCTCAAGCGATGCTGACCAGCAGCGTATCATGTTAATGCAAAAGGTGGCTTTTGGTGATGGGATCTGACAAAGTGGCCTTATTTGATGACTTTGGAATGAGAATGGGCTGGTTTTCTTTGCTGCCCAGGTTCAATACAGAAAGACAAAACAACACAGTGTTACAGCTGTGATGTTAGGATTAAACATGTACAACAACAACCCTCTTTAATTCAAATAAACAGTGCAAGGAGAAAATGAACAAGAATTATGTGACGGAGATTGGTGATGAAAAATCTTCCTTTTGTCATGCAGAACACGAACAATGGTGCACACATCGTTTGGCTCAAGAGTAGACTTTAAAGGTAAGGTCTGCACTGAAAAGGACTTTGTGAGGAACTGCTTTTCAGAGGTGTCCTCGAGAAGGACAGGAGACAAAAAGAGCCAAAGAAAAGACGCAGAGGAAGAGAGACTGAACCATGCTTGAATACAGAGAGAGGAGGGGGAGAGAGTTCCTGGTACTCTGCATGTGTGTGTGTGTGTGTGTCCGCAACGTAATGATGTCCTGAAGGAGAGAGATGTGAGATAGGCATAAAACATTATGGAGTGTGCAATGACAGTGTCTCTGCCAACTGAACACATAGGAATGTTTTTTCCCTATTTCTTTGGTACATTGTGGAGAGAAAAGAGGAGAAAGAGATAAAGTGCAAGTCAGTGAGAGAACAGGTGATGAAGAGGTAGAGAGAGGTACATAGAGTGGGAGGAAAGGCTGCGTGAAAGAGACAGAGAGAGAGGGAGGAATTCTAAAGAGGCTACTTGTGTGAAAAAAATAACATTGACTCCCAGGGGTCAGCGTTGCCATGGAAACACAGCTCCAGCATTCAAAGGGTAGTGAAAGGGAGTGAAGCGATGACACACACATACACACATTCTTCGTGTCCAAACAGCATATTTCATTTCTCATATTTGCATATACAAATGATGAATTAGTTATACTATTGTTCATCATATATACTAATACTGCTGTATCAGTCAATGAATAGATGATGCAAATGACTGATGCACTTTAGTTTTTTTTACAGTTATTGGAGAATTGATACATTGTACGCTGTTTGTCTACATTAAGTGATTCTAATGCAATATACATACA
>NW_024612798.1:0-1262 GCF_008729295.1 Plectropomus leopardus
AGCTCATTTTAGCCTTTTTGCTCATTTTCAACTATTTTATTATTTATTAATTTATTTATTCATTAACTCACTTCCTTTTTCATGTATTTATTATGCTAATTTTTGGTACATGTCTGGTTAATCTTCTCATGGCCTTCTCTGCGTGTTTTTGAAAGAAATCAAACCAGTTCGCTCGGGTTTTAAAAAGCTACCCAGCAGTTTATACAGTAGTTGAAATTAGCCAAATTTTACCATGTGAAACGTTAAAGTTCATCGCTAATTAGTAGGTATTTCTGAAATGAGACATTTTGCATGTTAACTATACTATAAGTCAATAGCCTATGCACTTTGATTTTAAATTCATGACTTTTTTAGCGTTTTTACAGAGTTGTATTGATAAGTTAAGTCAAAGATCTGAGTAACGTTATCTGTCGTTGTTTGTGCTAGCTTACCTTCGATGGCTGCTCGGCGCTGTAAATCCGATGATTCAAGGTGTTAACGGTGATATCCAGATGCACGAGGAGCCTTCAGGAAAGCCTCAAAAGTCGTAATAGTCTCTTGTGCAGGTGTACAATCCTTCAACGAGTTAAAAAAGTCCTTCCTCTGTGTACAAACCGCCACACAAACACGGTCAGGTTTAGCGTCCTCCGCTTTGTTTTGCTAACTTTTACCGACTTAGCTAACGTCCGAAGCGAAAACGCGGGAGCAAAAATATCTTTAAAAGCGACGACGGAAATTAAACTCTTCCTCGTTATCTCGCGACATCATTTTGTCGAAAAAAGTTGTTTGTTTATTCGTACAAACTCGAGTTACATTAAAAACAGAGAAGATAGCTTATAGGCTAGCGTTCCTCTTAGCTGAACAACAGCAACACTGCGGTCAGGTGGAACTGCTAACCTCCGCCCCTTCATAAGCCACGCCCCCTGAGTTCATATGCGCGTCAGTTCCGAACGTTCCATAGCAACCATAGCAACCACAGCAACTATAGCAACCACAGCAACCATAGCAACAGTTTCCCTCCAAAACTTCTTCAGTGTTCCTGGTTACTTATTTTAGGTAGAAGTAGACAAAAAATGTTTATTTTCTTTAAATACCTGCTGGAACGGCAACTGTTGCCGATTTTATCGACTGTTGCCGATTTTATCGACTGTATCTAGTTAACAAACATGAGCCTAACTAACTTTAACCCTTTGAAACCTGAGCAGTTTGCCTTGATTTCTATCAAAAACTTGAGAGCAACAAAAGAAGAAATGACCCCGAAATAAACAAGAAATTAGTAAATA
>NW_024612799.1:0-2059 GCF_008729295.1 Plectropomus leopardus
CTCCTCCTCTCTCCCCTTCATGGCAATTAATACCCAGTGTGGGGGGTCCATAAAAACCCACAAGACCTCAACTCTGGAGTTTTTACAACCTTTCCCTTTTTCCACTCTCAGGACATACAAACAAGCATAAACAAACCCACTTTTTTAGCAATAAAAGCCTTCTTGGGGTCATAAATGAGTGGTAGTGGTGGAGAAAGACCAGGCAGAAAACCGTTTTTTCCCTTGCACGGGCTGTAACCGAGGACATGGAGTCAATAACTCCCTCCAGCGTCTACCACTGGCAGGCACCCCACAGTGAACTCTTCGCTAATTACCACTGATTTAGACACAGTCTCAGGAAGGGTCGCGACACACTCCCTCTCTGACCATCTCTGACACACACACGAACACACACACAGCCTCAGACATGCATACAAACTAGACGTCACCCTTGCCTGGATGGCAACACAAAGAAATTGAATCTAATGTACCTGCATCACTATACAATTGCTACCACAGAGCCAGAGCTCTTATTTCCTTGTGCATTGCATAGATTATGAAGGAGCACTGAAGGTATAATTTGTTAAACAGCAAACTTTTTATCACAGAATGCCAAAATGTGATCCTGGGCTCTGGGCCAATAATGATAGTGAGGTAATTAACAACAGGATTGCATGAACCTTTTAGGTTTCATGCAAAGAAGATCTAAATAACTCATGAATTGTAATTAAATAGGACTCAGATAACATCTTTAAGTGAAACTCCAAACATGTGGTTATGAGACGCTGGAAAGGAACTTAAGTGCAAATGGCACCATAGGCCCAGATCCAAGTCCAAGTTGACCTGTTAGGATGTTTTTAGGGAGATATTTGTTGTACCTTATAAGAATGCCCATTTTAATGGCTCTGAGTTGCCAGCACCAGTGGTTGTTCCTGTTCTTTCTTTTGGTTTCTTGACACAAACCAGTTTTTATTGCCAAAATTAGGATTTTTTTCCATTTGAGCATGTGAACTTTAAATTGTCTTTCTCAGGAAATGCTTCAGCTTTTCCTCTAGGTTGACTGCTTCGGCTTGGCCGATGGGCTGTGGGGCACTAAAAAACATTCCATCACCTACCACAATGCCAAATTCCCTTTTCAAGTTTCTTCAAATATTTATCAGTTTCTTTTCAGAAATATTTACCAGCCCACAATCCACATGAACCAGTCTTCACATTGGCATAAATAAAATACACTACACTGCACCTATTTAATACGAAGATACGTCACTTCTGAAGCTGCTTGGCTTCTTACACCCATTATTTCCATCTTTCACAGTGGTGAAGAACACCAAGCGCAAATGCCAGGAGTTGAGTTTTTATTAAAACAAAATCATGCCCTGTGTGTTTACTGCATGCCAAATTAATCAGAGCACACAAGGCCAAATTGCCTCCAAAGTTATTACTGGTTGCTGACAAGCAGTGTTACATTTAAAAGGCTATTTTTTAAATGGAGTCCAGCACAGAGCTCACACCAAATAAAATGCACTGGGGCATCATTACATCACTTTCAGCAAACTTCACAAGCAACAATGAGGGCAAAACAGCATCACCATTTTGTTTCAACCAAATATTCTCTGGTCTAGCTCAGCTGAAACCGAAAAAAATCCAACCCCACAAAAATACGTCAGCATGTTAGCGTGTTGTTCACTACCAAGCTTGTTTGCACCTACGATGGTACAATCTTCACTTTTCCTGTTCAACTGGATTTAGCAGTTTAGATAACAGACACTTGACTGTTCTGCTGATATCACAGACATGTGAACTAGTCACAGACACTTACCTTGCTTATGGACTCAGGGCGGTGTGCCACATCACTTCAGGGTGGTGCATCACTGCAGAATGAATACAAGGGAAACACTGAAATTAATATTTAGTGTTATTAAAACATTTTAAAGCAATTTAAAACAGGGTTCCTGTTGGCCAGGCCTGTACAATTATTGGGAAAACACTGAGCTTTTTAAAAAAGTATATTATTTATATTATTATTATTTTTTAGATTACTCATTTGCATGTGATGAAAATGAGTAATCTAAAAAATAAT
>NW_024612800.1:0-1126 GCF_008729295.1 Plectropomus leopardus
CATGTAAGGGATGAAGCTCAATGTGCTTCACAATAAAAATGCAACATAAAATAAAAAAAAGAAAAGACAATCAAAAGACACACGATGATAAACGAGATAAAAAGTCAAAGTAAAAAGTACAGAAACCAGTAAGAATAAAATAAGCAAAATGATATAAAATTATAATTACAGGAATTACATTAATTGAAAGCCAGACTAAATAATTAGGCTTTCAGCTGTCGTTGAAAATGTCCACAGAGCTCGCTCTGCTCGTAGCTTTTGGAAGATTATTCCATAATTTTGGGGCAAAGTTAAAAAAAACGGCGCTGCCTATTTTCTTGTGCGTATAATTGTTTGTATTAAAAAAAAATTTAAAAAAAAAAAAAAAAAACGCTTTTGGAGTTAAAATAACAGCTGCAATAGTTTTTGTTTTTTTTTGCAAAACAAAAAGTCATTAAAGTTAAAAAATAAATTAAATGTGAGAGGGAAATGACTTTAGGAGGCTGCAGCGATGGGACCGTTTTCGCCGCGTCTTCTCTTTAATGCATGCAGGAGACAATGCCAAATGATTTCGGTGGCAGCAGGTGTGATTTATGTGGCTGCTTGGATCAACATGTCTCATGAGGACAGTTAAGAGGCTTATCCAACAACTCCAGCAAACTGCAGGATCTGTGCAGGAAACCAACCGTGTCACAAACTGCAGCACGTTGAATGTTCCCTGCATCTGTGCGGTGATATAACACCAAATACTGCTGGACTGTGAAGCCGTCGTTCAGCCTCCAAATCCCTCCGGGCTGCCAAGGGATGTTTTTGGGGTAATATAATTTATAGTCAGGTGAAAAAAAGTTTGCTGGATTACAGATATGCTGTTATGTATAACCTGAACGTTTTGGAGTTTGATATCTTTTTCTGCAACCAAGAAAAATATTTATATAGCAGGCAACTTGCAACAGCAAAAATAAACCTTTGAGACCTCAGAAAATTGGCTTGGCGTCTTTTGAAAATAGTGGTTAAAATCAATTAACAACTTAAGACGAGATGACCCAAAAATTAGCAAAAAAAAAGTATAAATACAAGAAATATATCTCAAAATTAGGAAAAAAAACAAACAAACAAAGAAAGCAATAAATAAATAAATAAATGAAAG
>NW_024612801.1:0-1072 GCF_008729295.1 Plectropomus leopardus
TTGCATCAAATTACCTGTTCAAAGGTTTATATATCCTTAAAAGGCAGTTGAAAACAGCACAAGAAAAGTGATGCCGCTCAGGTTTCAAAGGGTTAACTAACACAATGCCTTAAATTTTCCTTTTAGGGATGGCCAGTAAAATCTGCATATATTTGCTATTGAATGTGGAAGAGGTTCATGCTACAAACAGGTTCCATGTTCAAATAAAGGGTAAATAAATAAATCAAAATCCACTCTAGAAGCCAAACACTAAAGAAAGGTGGAAATGTAGTTGTCTGATGTTATTAAAGTTGATTTTGCAGTCAGCTCATGCCAATGCCGGAGTGTCCTTCAATGCAAGCAAACAAGTGTTTTCAGTACGGTCGCAGTGTGACCATACTTCAGCGCAACTTTGGCAAAAAATAAAAGAGATGAATTCTTCACTGTGATGGATCACCCACGTTTCAGGTCTGCACGGCAGTCAGAAACAAACACAAAGCAGTAGCCGCCTGAAGGGAAGGAAATCAATCTAAACACTTGCGCTATACTTTGGAGAATGGTTATCACAAGTGTTGTAATGAAAAACATCGGAGTTGGAAATTTATCAGCTTTTGTGAGGGTCAAATCTGACTGTGTAAATAAAAGAGTGCTTTTTAAAAAGCAGTTTTGACCTGACTTGCTTAAAGTCTGAAGAGTTGTTTTTTTTTATCGGGGGATAATAGGAGGGCTGAGTGCTCTCTGAGAGCAGGAACACACGAGGAAACCTGCTGCAGGAAGATTTTTTGGAATATTTTAGCACTTATTAAAAGACCAAGGTGTTTCATTTTCAGATTACACTGTGAAGCAGCTCCAGGGGAACAGAACTGAACCAGCCCCCTCCCAGTTATCAGGACCGAGAATCCACATCGCAGAACTATGTGTGTTTCTGGCACAGCGCTGCCAATTATTTTGTCAACAAGTGTAAACTAAATAGTTACGATGAATGCTGCTCAGCTTCACTGACTGTGCCGAACTGATTTTACATGTTAAATATTGTATCCCTTTAAGGATAATTCTGATTTCTTTGGGGTCATATTTTCACAGTTTGCACCAT